>NC_056732.1:1791236777-1791253706 GCF_019279795.1 Protopterus annectens
CAGTGAGAATCCCATGAGTGATGCTTTCAAGCCCTGCATTCCATGTCTTCAGTTCATTCAAACCATGAGATTCCCATGAGTGATGCTGTTATACCTTGCATTGCATGTCTGCAGTTCATTCAAACAGTGAGATTCCCATGAGTGTTTATTTCATATCCTGCATTGCATGTCTGCAGTTTATTCAAGCAGTGAGATACCCATGAGTGATGCTGTCATGCCCTGAATTGCATGTCTGCAGTTCATTCAAAAAGGGAGATTCCCATGAGTGATCCTTTCATACCCTGCATTGCATGTCTTTAGTTCAAACACTGAGATTCCTATGAGTGATGCGTTTATACCCTGCACTGCATGTCACAGTTCATTTAACCAGTGTGTATTCCCATGAGCGACGCTTTCATACCTTACATTGCATGTCTGCAGTTCATTCAAACAGTGAGATTCCCACGAGTGATGCTTTCATACCCTGCATTGCATGTCTGCAGTTCATTCAAACAGTGAGATTTCCATGAGTGATGCTTTCATACCCTGCATTGCATGTCTGCAGTTCATTCAAACAGTGAGATTCCATGAGTGATGCTTTCATACCCTGCATTGCATGTCTGCAGTTCATTCAAACAGTGAAATTCCCATGAGTGATGCTTTCATACCTTGCATTGAATGTCTGCAATTCATTCAAACAGTGAGATTCTTATGAGTGATGCTGTCATACCCTGCATTGGATGTCTGCAGTTCATTTAAACAGTGAGATTCTCATGAGTGATGCTTTCATACCCTGCATTGCATGTCTGCAGTTCATTCAAACAGTGAGATTCTCTTGTGATGCTTTCATACCTTATATTGCATGTCTGCAGTTCATTCAAACAGTGAGATTCCCATGACTGATGCTTTCATACCCTGCATTGCATGTCTGCAGTTCATTCAAACAGTGAGATTCCCATGAGTGATGCTTTCATACCCTGCATTGCATGTCTGCAGTACATTCAAACAGTGAGATTCCATGAGTGATGCTTTCATACCCTGCATTGCATGTCTGCAGTTCATTCAAACAGTGAGATTCCCATGAGTGATGCTTTCATACCCTGCATTGCATGTCTGCAGTTCATTCAAACAGTGAGATTCCCATGAGTGATGCTTTAGTACCCTGCATTGCATGTCTGCAGTTCATTCAAACTGTGAGAACCCATGAGTGATGCTTTCATACCTTGTATTGCATGTCTGCAGTTCATTCAAACAATGAGATTCCATGAGTGATGCTTTCATACCTTGCATTGCATGTCTGCAGTTCATTCAAACAGTGAGATTCCCATGAGTGATGCTTTCATACCTTGCATTGCATGTCTGCAGTTCATTCAAACAGTGAGATTCCCATTTGTGATGCTTTCATACCCTGAACTGCATGTCTGCAGTTCATTCACACAGTGAGATTCCCATGAGTGATGATGTCATACCCTGCATTACATGTCTGCAGTTCATTCAAACAGTGAGATTCCCATGAGTGATGCTTTCATACCCTGCATTGC
The DNA here is from genome assembly GCF_019279795.1 of Protopterus annectens. Taxonomy (NCBI): domain Eukaryota; kingdom Metazoa; phylum Chordata; order Ceratodontiformes; family Protopteridae; genus Protopterus; species Protopterus annectens. The sequence continues at coordinate 1,791,238,298 of NC_056732.1, forward strand.
ATGTCTGCAGTTCATTCAAACAGTGAGATTCCATGAGTGATGCTTTCATACCCTGCATTGCACGTCTGCAGTTCATTCAAACAGTGAGATTCCCATGAGTGATGCTTTCATACCCTGCATTGCATGTCTGCAGTTCATTCAAACAGTGAGATTCCCATGAGTGATGCTTTCATACCTTGCATTGCATGTCTGCAGTTCATTCAAACAGTGAGATTCCCATGAGTGATTTTTTCATACCCTGCATCGCATGTCTGCCGTTCATTCAAACAGTGAGATTCCCATGACTGATCCTTTCATACCCTGCATTGCATGTCTGCCATTCATTCAAACAATGAGATTCCCATGAGTGATGCTTTCATAACCTGCATTGCATGTCTGCCGTTAATTCAAACAGTAAGATTCCCATGATTGATGCTTTCATACCCTGCATTGCATGTCTGCTGTTCATTCAAACAGTGAGATTCCCATGAGTGATGCTTTCATTTCCTGCATTGCATGTCTGCAGTTCATTCAAACAGTGAGATTCCCATGAGTGATCCTTTCATACCCTGCATTGCATGTCTGCAGTTCATTCAGACAGTGAGATTCCCATGAGTGATGCTTTCATACCCTGCATTGCATGTCTGCAGTTCATTCAAACAGTGAGATTCCCATGAGTGATGCTTTCACAACCTGCATTGCATGTCTGCAGTTCATTCAAACAGTGAGATTCCCATAAGTGATGCTTTCATACCCTGCATTGCATGGCTGCAGTTCATTCAAACAGTGAGATTCCCATGAGTGATGCTTTCATACCCTGCATTGCATGTCTGCTGTTCATTCAAACAGTGAGATTCCCATGAGTGATGCTTTCATACCCTGCATTGCATGTCTGCAGTTCATTCAAACAGTGAGATTCCCATGAGTGATGCTTTCATACCCTGCATTGCATGTCTGCAGTTCATTCAAACAGTGAGATTCCCACGAGTGATGCTTTCATACCCTGCATTGCATGTCTGCAGTTCATTCAAACAGTGAGATTCCCATGAGTGATCCTTTCATACTCTTAATTGCATTTCTGCAGTTCATTCAAACAGTGAGATTCCCATGAGTGATGCTTTCATACCCTGCATTGCATGTCTGCAGTTCATTCAAACAGTGAGATTCCCACGAGTGATGCTTTCATACTCTGCATTGCATGTCTGCAGTGCATTCAAACAGTGAGATTCCCATGAGTGATGCTTTCATACCCTGCATTGCATGTCTGCAGTTCATTCAAACAGTGAGATTCCCATGAGTGATGCTTTCATACCTTGCATTGCATGTCTGCAGTTCATTCAAACAGTGAGATTCCCATGAGTGATGCATTCATATCTTGCATTGCATGTCTGCAGTTCATTCAAACAGTGAGATTCCCATGTGAGGCTTTCATACCCTGCATTGCATGTCTGCAGTTCATTCAAACAGTGAGATTCCCATGAGTGATGCTTTCATACCCTGTAATGCATGTCTGCAGTTCATTCAAACAGTGAGATTCCCATGAGTGATGCTTTCATACCTTGCATTGTGTGTCTGCAGTTGATTTAAACAGTGATATTCTCATGAGTGATGCTTTTATGCCTTGCACTGCATATCTGCAGTTCATTCAAACAGTGAGATTCCATGAGTGATGTTTTCATACCCTGCATTGCATGTCTGCAGTTCATTCAAACAGTGAGATTCCCATGAGTGATGCTTTCATACCCTGCATTGCATGTCTGCAGTTCATTCAAACAGTGAGATTCCCATGAGTGATGCTTTCATGCCCTGCATTGCATGTCTGCAGTTCATTCAAACAGTGAGATTCCCATGAGTGATGCTTTCATACCCTGCATTGCATGTCTGCAGTTCATTCAAACAGTGAGATTCCCATGAGTGATGCTTTCATACCCTGCATTGCATGTCTGCAGTTCATTCAAACAGTGAGATTCCCATGAGTGATGCTTTCATACCCTGCATTGCATGTCTGCAGTGCATTCAAACAGTGAGGTTCCCATGAGTGATGCTTTCATACCCTGCATTGCATGTCTGCAGTTCATTCAAACAGTGAGATTCCCATGAGTGATGCTTTCATACCCTGCATTGCATGTCTGCAGTTCATTCAAACAGTGAGACTCCCATGAGTGATGCTTTCATACCCTGCATTGCATGTATGTAGTTCATTCAAACAGCGAGATTCCCATGAGTGATGCTTTCATACCCTGCATTGCATGTCTGCAGTTCATTCAAACAGTGAGATTCCCATGAGTGATGCTTTCATACCCTGCATTGCATGTCTGCAGTTCATTCAAACAGTGAGATTCCCATGAGTGATGCTTTCATACCCTGCATTGCATGTCTGCGGTTCATTCAAGCAGTGAGACTCCCATGAGTGCTGCTTTCATACCCTGCATTGCATGTCTGCAGTTCATTCAAACAGTGAGATTCCCATGAGTGATGCTTTCATACCCTGCATTGCATGTCTGCAGTTCATTCAAACAGTGAGATTCCCATGAGTGATGCTTTCATACCTTGCATTGCATGTCTGCAGTTCATTCAAACAGTGAGATTCCCATGAGTGATGCTTTCATACCCTGCATTGCATGTCTGCAGTTCATTCAAACAGTGAGATTCCCATGAGTGATGCTTTCATACCCTGCATTGCATGTCTGCAGTTCATTCAAACAGTGAGATTCCCATGAGTGATGCTTTCATACCCTACATTGCAAGTCTGCAGTTCAGTGAGATTTCCCAAGAGTGATGCTTTCATACCCTGCATTGCATGTCTGCAGTTCATTCAAACAGTGAGATTTCCATGAGTGATGCTTTCATACCCTGCATTGCATGTCTGCAGTTCATTCAAACAGTGAGATTCCCATGAGTGATGCTTTCATACCCTGCATTGCATGTCTGCAGTTCATTCAAACAGTGATATTCTCATGAGTGATGCTTTTATGCCTTGCACTGCATATCTGCAGTTCATTCAAACAGTGAGATTCCATGAGTGATGTTTTCATACCCTGCATTGCATGTCTGCAGTTCATTCAAACAGTGAGATTCCCATGTGATGCGTTCATAACTTGCATTGCATGTCTGCAGTTCATTCAAACAGTGAGATTCCCATGAGTGATGCTTTCATACCATGCATTGCACGTCTGCAGTTCATTCAAACTGTGAGATTCACATGAGTGATGCTTTCATACCCTGCATTATATCCCTGCAGTTCATTCAAACACTGAGATTCCCATGAGTGATGCTTTCATACCCTGCATTGCATGTCTGCAGTTCATTCAAACAGTGAGATTCCCATGAGTGATGCTTTCATACCCTGCATTGCATGTCTGCAGTTCATTCAAACAGTGAGATTCCCATGAGTGATGCTTTCATACCCTGCATTGCATGTCTGCAGTTCATTCAAACAGTGATATTCCCATGAGTGATGCTTTTACACCCTGCATTGCATGTCTGCAGTTAATTCAATCAGTGAGATTCCCATGAGTGATGCTTTCATACCCTGCATTGCATGTCTGCAGTTCATTCAAACAGTGAGATTCCAATGAGTGATGCTTTCATACCCTGCATTGCATGTCTGCAGTTCATTCAAACAGTGAGATTCCCATGAGTGATGCTGTCATACCCTGCATTGCATGTCTGCAGTTCATTCAAACCATGAGATTCCCATGAGTGATGCTGTCATACCCTGCATTGCATGTCTGCAGTTCATTCAAACAGTGAGATTCCCATGAGTGATGCTTTCATACCCTGCATTGCATGTCTGCAGTTCATTCAAACAGTGAGATTCCATGAGTGATGCTTTCATACCCTGCATTGCACGTCTGCAGTTCATTCAAACAGTGAGATTCCCATGAGTGATGCTTTCATACCCTGCATTGCATGTCTGCAGTTCATTCAAACAGTGAGATTCCCATGAGTGATGCTTTCATACCTTGCATTGCATGTCTGCAGTTCATTCAAACAGTGAGATTCCCATGAGTGATGCTTTCATTCCCTGCATTGCATGTCTGCAGTTCATTCAAACAGTGAGATTCCCATGAGTGATGCTTTCATACCCTGCATTGCATGTCTGCAGTTCATTCAAACAGTGAGATTCCCATGAGTGATGCTTTCATACCCTGCATTGCATGTCTGCAGTTCATTCAAACAGTGAGATTCCCATGAGTGATGCTTTCATACCCTGCATTGCATGTCTGCAGTTCATTCAAACAGTGAGATTCCTATGAGTGATGCTTTCATACCCTGCATTGCATGTCTGCAGTTCATTCAAACAGTGAGATTCCCATGAGTGATGCTTTCATACCCTGCATTGCATGTCTGCAGTTCATTCAAACAGTGAGATTCCCATGAGTGATGCTTTCATACCTTGCATTGCATGTCTGCAGTTCATTCAAACAGTGAGATTCCCATGAGTGATGCTTTCATACCCTGCATTGCATGTCTGCAGTTCATTCAAACAGTGAGATTCCCATGAGTGATGCTTTCATACCCTGCATTGCATGTCTGCAGTTCATTCAAACAGTGAGATTCCCATGAGTGATGCTTTCATACCCTGCATTGCATGTCTGCAGTTCATTCAAACAGTGAGATTCCCATGAGTGATGCTTTCATACCCTGCATTGCATGTCTGCAGTTCATTCAAACAGTGACATACCAATGAGTGATGCGTTCGTACCCTGCACTGCATGTCGCAGTTCATTCAAACAGTGAGATTCCCATGAGTGATGCATTCATATCCTGCATTGCATGTCTGCAGTTCATCAAACAGTGAGACTCCCATGAGTGATGCTTTCATACCCTGCATTGCATGTCTGCAGTTCATTCAAGCAGTGAGATTCCCATGAGTGATGCTTTCATACCCTGCATTGCATGTCTGCAGTTCATTCAAACAGTGAGATTCCCATGAGTGATGCTTTCATACCCTGCATTGCATGTCTGCTGTTCATTCAAACAGTGAGATTCCCATGAGTGATGCTTTCATACCCTGCATTGCATGTCTGCAGTTCATTCAAACAGTGAGATTCCCATGAGTGATGCTTTCATACCCTGCATTGCATGTCTGCAGTTCATTCAAACAGTAAGATTCCAGTGAGTGATGCTCTCATACTCTGCATTGCATGTCTGCAGTTCATTCAAACAGTGAGATTCCCATGAGTGATGCTTTCATACCCTGCGTTGCATGTCTGCAGTTCATTCAAATAGTGAGATTCCCATGAGTGATGCTTTCATACCCTGCATTGCATGTCTGCAGTTCATTCAAACAGTGAGATTCCCATGAGTGATGCTTTCATACCCTGCATTGCATGTCTGCAGTTCATTCAAACAGTGAGATTCCCATGAGTGATGCTTTCATACCCTGCATTGCATGTCTGCAGTTCATTCAAACAGCAAGAGTCACATGAGTGGTGCTTTCATACCCTGCATAGCATGTCTGCAGTTCATTCAGACAGTGAGATTCCCATGAGTGATGCTTTCATACCCTGCATTGCATGTCTGCAGTTCATTCAAACAGTGAGATTCCCATGAGTGATGCTTTCATACCCTGCATTGCATGTCTGCAGTTCATTCAAACAGTGAGATTCCCATGAGTGATGCTTTCATACCCTGCATTGCATGTCTGCAGTTCATTCAAACAGTGAGATTCCCATGAGTGATGCTTTCATACCCTGCATTGCATGTCTGCAGTTCATTCAAACAGTGAGATTCCCATGAGCGAAGCTTTAATGCCCTGCATTGCATGTCTGCAGTTCATTCAAACAGTGAGATTCCCATGAGTGATGCTTTCATACCCTGCACTGCATGTCTGCAGTTCATTCAAACAGTGAGATTCCCATGAGTGATGCTTTCATACCCTGCATTGCATGTCTGCAGTTCATTCAAACAGTGAGATTCCATGAGTGATGCTTTCATACCCTGCACTGCATGTCTGCAGTTCATTCAAACAGTGAGATTCCCATGAGTGATGCTTTCATACCCTGCATTGCATGTCTGCAGTTCATTCAAACAGTGAGATTCCCACGAGTGATCCTTTCATACCTCACATTGCATGTCTGCAGGTCATTCAGATAGTGAGATTTTTATGAGAGATGCTGTCATACCCTGCATTGCATGTCGGCAGTTCATTCAAACAGTGAGTTTCCCATGCATGATGCATTTATACCATGCACTGCATGTCTGCAATTCATTTAAAGAGTGACAATCCTATGAGATTCCCATGATTGATGCTTTCATAACCTGCATTGCATGTCTGCAGTTCATTCACACAGTGAGATTCCCATGAGTGATACTTTCATATCCTGCACTGCATGTCTGCAGTTCCTTCTAAAAGTGAGATTCCCATAAGTGATGCTGTCATACTCTACATGGCATGTGTGTAGTTCATTCAAACAGTGAGATTCCCAGGAGTGATGATGTCATACCCTGCATTGCATGTCTGCAGTTCATTCATACAGTGAGATTCCTATGAGTGATGCTTTCATAACCTGTATTGCATGTCTGCAGTTGATTCAAACAGTGAGATTCCCATGAGTGATGCTGTCATACCCTGCATTGCATGTCTGTAGTTCATTCAATCACTGAGATCCTCAAGACAGATGCTTTCTTACCCTGCATTGCATGTCTTTAGTTCAAACACTGAGATTCCTATGAGTGATGCGTTTATACCCTGCACTGCATGTCACAGTTCATTTAACCAGTGTGTATTCCCATGAGCGACGCTTTCATACCTTACATTGCATGTCTGCAGTTCATTCAAACAGTGAGATTCCCACGAGTGACACTTTCATACCCTGCATTGCATGTCTGTAGTTTATTCAAACAGTGAGATTCGTATGAGTGATGCTTTCATACCCTGCATTGCATGTCTGCAGTTCATTCAAACAGTGAGATTTCCTTGAGTGATGCTTTCATATTAGGCATTGCATGTCTGCAGTTCATTCAAACAGTGAGATTCCCATAAGTGATGCTTTCATACCCTGCTTTGCATGTCTGCAGTTTATTCAAACAGTGAAATTCCCACGAGTGATCCTTTCATACCTCGCATTGAATGTCTGCAGTTCATTCAAACAGTGAGATTCTCATGAGTGATGCTTTCATACACTGCATTACATGTCTGCAGTTCATTCAAACAGTGACATTCCAATGAGTGATGCTGACATACCCTGCATTGCATGTCTGCAGTTTATTCAAACAGTGACATTCCCATGACTGATGCTGTCATACCATGCATTGCATTTCTGCAGTTCATTCAAACAGTGACATTCTCATGACTGATGCTGTCATACCCTGCATTGCATGTCTGCAGTTCATTCAAACAATGAGATTCCCAGGAGTGATGCTTTTATACCCTGCATTGCATGTCTGCAGTTCATTTAAACAATGAGATTCCCATGAGTGATGCTGTCATACCCTGCATTGCATGTCTGCAGTTCATTGAAACAGTGAGATTCCCAGGAGTGATGCTTTTATACCCTGCATTGCATGTCTGCAGTTCATTTAAACAGTGAGATTCCCATGAGTGATGCTTTCATACCCTGCATTGCATGTCTGCAGTTCATTCAAACAGTGAGATTCCCATGAGTGATGCTTTCATACCCTGCATTGCATGTCTGCAGTTCATTCAAACAGTGAGATTCCCATGAGTGATGCTTTCATACCTTGCATTGCATGTCTGCAGTTCATTCAAACAGTGAGATTCCCATGAGTGATGTATTCATACCCTGCATTGCATGTCTGCTGTTCATTCAAAGAGTGACATACCCATGACTGATCCTTTCATACCCTGCATTGCATGTCTGCCGTTCATTAATACAATGAGATTCCCAGGACTGAAGCTTTCATACCCTGCATTGCATGTCTGCATTTCATTCAAACACTGAGATTCCCATGAGTGATGATTTCATACCTTACATTGCATGTCTGCAGTTCATTCAAGCACTGAGATTCCCATAAGTGATGCTTTCATACCCAGCATTGCATGTCTGCAGTTCATTCAAACAGGGAGATATCGGTGAGTGATGCTTTCATACCATGCATTGCATGTCTGCAGTTCATTCAAACAGTGAGATTCCCATTAGTGATGCTTTCATACCCTGCATTGCATGTCTGCAGTTCATTCAAACAGTGAGATTCCCATGAGTGATGCTTTCATTCCCTGCATTCCATGTCTTCAGTTCAATCAAACCATGAGATTCCCCTGAGTGATGCTGTCATACCTTGCATTGCATGTCTGCAGTTCATTCAAGCAGTTAGATTGCAGTGAGTGAGACTGTCATACCCTGAATTGCATGTCTGCAGTTTATTCAAAAAGGGAGCTTCCTATGAGTGATACTTTCATACTCTGCATTGAATGTCTGTTGTTCAAACAGTGAGATTCCCATGAGTGATGCGTTCATACCCTGCACTGCATGTCGCAGTTCCTTCAACCAGTGAGATTCCCATGAGTGATGCTTTCATTCCTTAGATTGCATGTCTGCAGTTTATTCAAACAGTGAAATTCCCATGAGTGATGCATTCATGCCCTGCATTGCATGTCTGCAGTTCATTCAAACAGTGAGATTCTCATGAGTGATGCTTTCATACCCTGCATTACATGTCTGCAGTTCATTCAAACATTGAGATTCCCATGAGTGATGCTTTCATATCCTGCATTGCATATCTGTAGTTCATTCAAACAGTGAAATTCCTATGAGTGATGCTTTAATACCCTGCATTGCATGTCTGCAGTTCATTCAAACAGTGAGTTTCCCTTGAGTGATGCTTTCAAACCCTGCATTGCATGTCTGCAATTCATTCAAACAGTGAAATTCCCACGAGTGATCCTTTCATACCTCGCATTGCTTATCTGCAGGTCATTCAAATAGTGAGATATTTATGAGAGATGCTGTCATACCCTGTATTGCATGTCAGCAGTTCATTCAAACAGTGAGATTGTCATGAGTGCTGCATGTATACCTTGCATTGCATGTCTGCAGTTCATTCACACAGTGAGATTCCTATGAGTGATACTTTCATATCCTGCATTGCATGTCTGCAGTTCATTCAAATAGTGAGATTCCCATAAGTGATGCTGTCATACCCTACATGGCATGTTTGCATTCATCCAAACAGTGAGATTCCCAGGAGTAATGATGTCATACCCTGCATTGCATGTCTGCAGTTCATTCATGCAGTGAGCTTCCCATGAGTGATGCTTTCATATCCTGTATTGCAAGCTGCAGTTCATTCAAACAGTGAGATTCCCATGAGTGATGCTTTCATACCCTGCATTGCATGTCTGCAGTTCATTCAAACAGTGAGATTCCCATGAGTGATGCTTTCATACCCTGCACTGCATGTCTGCAGTTCCTTCAAAAAGTGATATTCCCATAAGTGATGCTGTCATACCCTACATGGCATGTTTGTAGTTTATTCAAACAGTGAGATTCCTGGGAGTGATGATGTCATATCCTGCCTTGCATGTCTGCAGTTCATTCAATCACTGAGATCCTCAAGAGTGATGCTTTCTTACCCTGCATTGCATGTCGGCAGGCCATTCAGACAATGAGATTCCTATGAGTGATGCTTTCATACCCTGCATTGCATGTCTGCAGTTCATTCAAACAGTGAGATTCCCTTGTGTGATGCTTTCATACCTTGTATTACATGTCTGCAGTTTATTCAAACAGTGAGATTCCCATGAGTGTGCTTTCATACCCTGCATTGCATGTCTGCAGTTCATTCAAACAGTGAGATTCCTATGATTGATGCTGTCATACCCTGCATTGCATGTCTGCAGTTCATTCAAACAGTGAGATTCCCATGAGTGATGCTTTCATACCTTGCATTGCATGTCTGCAATTCATTCAAACAGTGACATTCCCATGAGATTCCCATGATTGATGCTTTCATACCCTGCATTGCATGTCTGCAGTTCATTCAAGCAGTGGGATTCTCATGAGTGATCCATTTATACCTCGCATTGCATGTCTGCAGGTCATTCAAACAGTGAGATTCTCATGACTGATGCTCATACTCTGCATTGCATGTCTGCAGTTCATTCAAACAGTGAGATTCCCATGAGTGATGCTTTCATACCCTGCATTGCATGTCTGCAGTTCATTCAAGCAGTGGGATTCTCATGAGTGATCCATTTATACCTCGCATTGCATGTCTGCAGGTCATTCAAACAGTGAGATTCCCATGAGAGATGCTGTCATACCCTGCATTGCATGTATGCAGTTCATTCATACAGTGAGATTCCCATGAGTGATGCTTTCATAACTTGCATTGCATGTCTGCAATTCATTCAAACAGTGACAATCCCATGAGATTCCCATGACTTATGATTTCATACCCTGCATTGCATGTCTGCAGTTCATTCAAACAGTGAACTTCCCATGAGTGATGCTTTCATATCCTGCACTGGAAGTCTGCAGTTCATTGAAATAGTGAGATTCCCATAAGTGATGCTGTCATACCCTACATGGCATGTTTGCAGTTCATTCAAACAGTGAGATTCCCAGGAGTGATGATGTCATACCCTGCATTGAATGTCTGCAGTTCATTCATACAGTGAGCTTCCCATGAGTGATGCTTTCATATCCTGTATTGCTTGTCTGCAGTTCATTCAAACAGTGAGATTCCCATGATTGATGCTTTCATACCCTGCACTGCATGTCTGCAGTTAATGCAAACAGTGATATTCCCATGAGTGATGCTTTCATACTCTGCATTGCATTTCTGCAGTTCATTCAAACAGTGAAATTCCCATGAGTGATGGTTTTCTACCCTGCATAGCATGTCTGCAGTTCATTCAAACAGTGAGATTCCAATGAGTGATGCTTTCCTACCCTGCATTGCATGTCTGCAGTTCATTTAAATAGTGAGATTCCCATGAGTAATTCTGTCATACCTTGCATTGCATGTCTGCGGTTCATTCAAACAGTGAGATTCCCATGAGTGATGCTGTTATACCTTGCACTGTATGTCTGCAGTTCATTCAAACAGTGAGATTCCCATGAGTGATGCTGTTATACCTTGTATTGCATGTCTGCAGTTCATTCAAACAGTGAAATTCCCATGAGTGATGATTTCATACCCTGCCTTGCATGTCTGCAGTTCATTCAGTCAGTGAGATTCCGATGAGTGATGCTTTCTTACCCTGTAATGCATGTCTGCAGTTCATTTAAACAGTGAGGCTCCCATTAGTGATCCTTTCATACCCTGCATTGCACGTCTGCAGTTTATTCAAACAGTGAGATTTCTATGAGTGATGCTGTCATACCTTGCATTGCAAGTCTGCAGTTCATTCAAACAGTAAGATTCCCATGAGTGATGCTTTCATACCCTGCATTGCATGTCTGCAGTTTATTCAAACAGTGAGATTCCCATGAGTGATTCTGTCATACCCTGCATTGCATGTCTGCAGTTCATTCAAGCAGTGAGATTCCAGTGAGTGATGCTGTCATACCCTGAATTGCATGTCTGCAGTTCATTCAAACAGTGAGTTTCCCTTGAGTCATGCTTTCATTCCCGGTATTGCAAGTCTGCAGTTCATTCAAACAATGAGATTCCCATGAGTGATGCTTTCATACCCTGCATTTCATGTCTGCAGTTCATTCAAACAGTGAGATTCCCATGAGTGATCCTTTCATACCTCACATTGCATGTCTGCAATTCATTCAAACAGTGACATTCCCATGAGATTCCCATGACTGATGCTTTCATACCCTGCATTGCATGTCTGCAGTTCATTCAAATAGTGAGATTCCCATGAGTGATGCTCTCATACCCTGCATTGCATGTCTGCATTTCATTCAAAAAGTGAGCTTCTCATGAGTGATGCTTTCATATCTTGTACTGCATGTCTGCAGTTCATTCAAACAGTGAGATTCCCATGAGTGATTTTTTCATACCCTGCATTGCATGTCTGCAGTTCATTCAAACAGTGAGATTACCATGAGTGATCCATTTATACCTCACATTGCATGTCTGCAGGTCATTCAAACAATGAGATTCCTATGAGAGATGCTGTGATACCCATCATTGCATGTCGGCAGTTCATTCAAACCATGACATTCCCATGAGTGATGCTTTCATACCTTGCATTGCATGTCTGCAATTCATTCAAACAGTGACAATCCCATGAGATTCCCATGATTGATGCTTTCATACTTTGCATTGCATGTCTGCAGTTCATTCAAACAGTGAGATTCCATGAGTGATGCTGTCATACCCTACATGGCATGTTTGCAGTTCATTCAAACAGTGAGATTCCCAGGAGTGATGATGTCAAATAAAAAAGTTGCACTTACCTTTAGTACCCAGCAGCTATCAGATATGTATGATACAGATAGAATCTTCTGGCAGTATTCTTCTCCAAACATGACAATTTCCAAATAATTCCTTCAACAAATGTAGCCATGCATCCAATACCCATATAACAAAGCATGTCTCAACAAGACATGTTCCCTTTCATGACAGAGTAGTAAAAAAAAGATTTTACTAAACTCTCCTCCATCTTTTCACTCTGACTGTAAATTCTTATTTGAGCCAAAAATCCTGCAGAAAGTTCAAAATATACCCCTTCTTCTACAAAGCCATACCCAACCAGTAATGGGATCGTCACCCCGTTTCATAAAATGCAATTACATTCCTTTCATTGTGAAGGAATAACAGAATGAGATTCTATCAGACATGAAGAATGAACTTCTGTCTCCAGTTCCTCATTAATGGGAATGGGGACATTTTCACCGCTTTTAACTGAGTTAAAGAAAATGAATGGAAATGTTTTCACTTCCTTTCACACATAGAATTGTCTCAGTCTCTGAAAAGTTTTGTTTCTATTGAATATTGAGGTTATTAAAGAACTCCACAACTGCTGAGACCCACTTTATGGTAAATCACTAAATTCATGTAATATCACTATCCTTACTATACAGTACAACAGTTCTTGAAAACTATGTCATTATTCATATCAATTATAAAATGTTACTTAAAGTGTAGATATTGACATAGTTTACTCAACATCAGAATTCTGTGCAAAGACTGAGATGTAAACTACCAAGAACATGTTGAAGTGGCTCTGTATATGGCTGCATAGACTGATTGCCAGCAACAGTAATGATTTGCAAATGAGCATATTTCAGTAGGATCCATACAAGTGATTGCATGTCATTGTCCTTTAGTAGCAGATGGCAAATAATAGGATCATATGATCATAGGACGTTATTAGGCTAACAACTCCACAGCCCTTACAAGACTAGCCAAGCTCAACCCATCTTCCCAAGTGTGTCTGGTTCAAGCAGACACTAAATTCAGCACCTGGTTTGGTTTTGTCAAACGGAGACCATGCCTCTTAAACTTGGTTGACTTCTTCGAAACAGTCACCAAAGCCGTGAACAAGGGGAAGATGGTGCACACAACCTACCTTGACCTAACCAAAGCCTTTAACACTATTCCCCAATTGGGCATAATAGATAAACTCTCCCAGCTAGGCATCAACCTGTATCTTACCAGATGGGTAGCTAACTAGCCACCTCTAATACTAGGCCCGGAACGAGCAGTTTACCCCAAGGATCGGTCTTGAGCCCTCTACTATTTGGGATATATTTTTCTGAGGTGCAAGCCAAAACCAGTGGTCTGTGGCTGACCAAGTTTGCAGATGACTGCAAGCTGGGCACTGTCTTAAATTCCCTTAGTGATGTGAACATCCTCCAAGACGGCTTTACTCAAACTAATGACTGGTACCAGAAGCATGACCTCAAACTGAATGCCAAGAAATGCATCATTATCCCCTCTGGGGAAAATGTCATCCCCACTAATTATCACATTAATAACAATGTACTAAGCATGCAATCAGCTGGGAGGGACTTGGGCACTCAGGTTGATAGCAACCTAACTTTTGACCACCACTTTGCCTCCATTGCACGCAAGGCTTTCTATATGGCCTACCTCATACATAAGGGTATTTCATCAAGGAACAAGGAGGTCATAATATCCCTGTACTCCTCCCTTACCAGACCCATTATTGAGTACAGTGCCCCCTTTGGCATGTACCTTGCCAACCACATGCAGCAGTTGGAGACACCACAGAGGATTGTAACCAGGAAAATCCACAGTCTCAAACACCTATCCTATACAGATAGCTAAAAGCTCTATCCCTCTACTCAGTCTTATACAGACTACTCAGTGGTGACCTGTGTCTGGCATACAAGGCCATTTCAGACCCAGCCTTGATGGAGTTGCTGCATATTCGTAAGACAAACTCCACTCGTGCAACCCACATGCAAGGCCTTAACCTGGTCTGTGACATTAATAGAACTTGTTGCTGGGATAGATTTGTGTCCCAAAGACTCCCCCATCTGTGGAATAGACTCCTTCTCCATTTCAAACAGAGTACCTGTCTAGCCTTCTTTAAGAGGAACCTGGATAACTGGATGGGAAACAGAAAATACACCCATGGGATCCCACCTCTCTCCCTGCTGGACGGGGGAAACAGGTGCTGACTTTGAGGGAAAATGGGTGAAATTCTTGGCTAGGCTTATAAGGTTCTCCGGGCCAATAGCCTAGTATCATTCTATGACCCTAACCTATGAATCTATTGCCCCTGTCTAAGAGGGACACAGGTGGAACTCCCAGGATAAATTTCTCATTACCCATCCAGTCATGCAAATTCCACCTAAATAGGGCCACTTAAATAGGGGGCTATTACAGGGGAGAAATGAGAGTTAAACCATTTTTCTTTACTAACTGACATTCTGAATTAAATTTTATGACTAATGTAGTTCTCACCTAGTAGCTTGAGTGAAAGCATGCATGCTAATTAGTTGCTCAGTACTGGTCTGCATTCCAGAGTCATCTAAAATGGGAAGGTTGGAATCATACGCTACATCCTCCCTCTTTACTTTTACCAGCACTATCAACCAAAACAAAAATGAAGGAAAACTAATGTCCTCCATAGTCTTAAAGCTACCTAAAGCATTCAATATTGTCTGTCATCAAAAGCTGTTTACTGAACCATTCTCCATCAAACTAAGTCTTGCATCACTATCTTTATTCCATAGCTGTCTAACTAGTTGGCAGCAAACAGTTCAATAACAATGGGATTTTTCCTCTTTTCTTACCAGTCACTGTGGGGGTCCCCTTATGGCTTAATTTTGGGACCACTCCTATTCAGTATTTTTGCTAACAAACTGTAATAGCACCTTGCCTCAATTGTGCAATACAGAGATGATTCTGCACTCATTTTCTCAGCACAAACCCTGTCAAAACTTCCAAGAAATAACACAACTTGCTTTCTATACTGTTGAATCCTTGCAAATAAACTCACACCTGCTACTTAATCCAAACAATACTAAACTAATGCTTTACACCCAAAAAGTTTACAGATCTAACATCCTTTCTCTGCTACCAATGT
>NC_056732.1:1791254206-1791331706 GCF_019279795.1 Protopterus annectens
TAAGAGCATCACTCATGGGAATCTCACTGTTTGAATGAACTGCAGACATGCAATGCAAGGTATGAAAGCATCACTCATGGGAATCTCACTGTTTGAATGAACTGCAGATATGCAATGCAAGGTATGAAAGCATCACTCATGGGAATCTCACTGTTTGAATGAACTGCAGACATGCAATGCAAGGTATGAAAGCATCACTCATGGGAATCTCACTGTTTGAATGAACTGCAGACATGCAATGCAAGGTATGAAAGCATCACTCATGGGAATCTCACTGTTTGAATGAACTGCAGACATGCAATGCAAGGTATGAAAGCATCACTCATGGGAATCTCACTGTTTGAATGAACTGCAGACATGCAATGCAAGGTATGAAAGCATCACTCATGGGAATCTCACTGTTTGAATGAACTGCAGACATGCAATGCAAGGTATGAAAGCATCACTCATGGGAATCTCACTGTTTGAATGAACTGCAGACATGCAATGCAAGGTATGAAAGCATCACTCATGGGAATCTCACTGTTTGAATGAACTGCAGACATGCAATGCAAGGTATGAAAGCATCACTCATGGGAATCTCACTGTTTGAATGAACTGCAGACATGCAATGCAAGGTATGAAAGCATCACTCATGGGAATCTCACTGTTTGAATGAACTGCAGACATGCAATGCAAGGTATGAAAGCATCACTCATGGGAATCTCACTGTTTGAATGAACTGCAGACATGCAATGCAAGGTATGAAAGCATCACTCATGGGAATCTCACTGTTTGAATGAACTGCAGACATGCAATGCAAGGTATGAAAGCATCACTCATGGGAATCTCACTGTTTGAATGAACTGCAGACATGCAATGCAGGGTATGAAAGCATCACTCATGGGAATCTCACTGTTTGAATGAACTGCAGACATGCAATGCAAGGTATGAAAGCATCACTCATGGGAATCTCACTATTTGAATGAACTGCAGACATGCAATGCAAGGTATGAAAGCATCACTCATGGGAATCTCACTGTTTGAATGAACTGCAGACATGCAATGCAAGGTATGAAAGCATCACTCATGGGAATCTCACTGTTTGAATGAACTGCAGACATGCAATGCAAGGTATGAAAGCATCACTCATGGGAATCTCACTGTTTGAATGAACTGCAGACATGCAATGCAAGGTATGAAAGCATCACTCATGGGAATCTCACTGTTTGAATGAACTGCAGACATGCAATGCAAGGTATGAAAGCATCACTCATGGGAATCTCACTGTTTGAATGAACTGCAGACATGCAATGCAGGGTATGAAAGCATCACTCATGGGAATCTCACTGTTTGAATGAACTGCAGACATGCAATGCAAGGTATGAAAGCATCACTCATGGGAATCTCACTGTTTGAATGAACTGCAGACATGCAATGCAAGGTATGAAAGCATCACTCATGGGAATCTCACTGTTTGAATGAACTGCAGACATGCAATGCAAGGTATGAAAGCATCACTCATGGGAATCTCACTGTTTGAATGAACTGCAGACATGCAATGCAAGGTATGAAAGCATCACTCATGGGAATCTCACTGTTTGAATGAACTGCAGACATGCAATGCAAGGTATGAAAGCATCACTCATGGGAATCTCACTGTTTGAATGAACTGCAGACATGCAATGCAAGGTATGAAAGCATCACTCATGGGAATCTCACTGTTTGAATGAACTGCAGACATGCAATGCAAGGTATGAAAGCATCACTCATGGGAATCTCACTGTTTGAATGAACTGCAGACATGCAATGCAAGGTATGAAAGCATCACTCATGGGAATCTCACTGTTTGAATGAACTGCAGACATGCAATGCAAGGTATGAAAGCATCACTCATGGGAATCTCACTGTTTGAATGAACTGCAGACATGCAATGCAGGGTATGAAAGCATCACTCATGGGAATCTCACTGTTTGAATGAACTGCAGACATGCAATGCAAGGTATGAAAGCATCACTCATGGGAATCTCACTGTTTGAATGAACTGCAGACATGCAATGCAAGGTATGAAAGCATCACTCATGGGAATCTCACTGTTTGAATGAACTGCAGACATGCAATGCAAGGTATGAAAGCATCACTCATGGGAATCTCACTGTTTGAATGAACTGCAGACATGCAATGCAAGGTATGAAAGCATCACTCATGGGAATCTCACTGTTTGAATGAACTGCAGACATGCAATGCAAGGTATGAAAGCATCACTCATGGGAATCTCACTGTTTGAATGAACTGCAGACATGCAATGCAAGGTATGAAAGCATCACTCATGGGAATCTCACTGTTTGAATGAACTGCAGACATGCAATGCAAGGTATGAAAGCATCACTCATGGGAATCTCACTGTTTGAATGAACTGCAGACATGCAATGCAAGGTATGAAAGCATCACTCATGGGAATCTCACTGTTTGAATGAACTGCAGACATGCAATGCAAGGTATGAAAGCATCACTCATGGGAATCTCACTGTTTGAATGAACTGCAGACATGCAATGCAAGGTATGAAAGCATCACTCATGGGAATCTCACTGTTTGAATGAACTGCAGACATGCAATGCAAGGTATGAAAGCATCACTCATGGGAATCTCACTGTTTGAATGAACTGCAGACATGCAATGCAGGGTATGAAAGCATCACTCATGGGAATCTCACTGTTTGAATGAACTGCAGACATGCAATGCAAGGTATGAAAGCATCACTCATGGGAATCTCACTGTTTGAATGAACTGCAGACATGCAATGCAAGGTATGAAAGCATCACTCATGGGAATCTCACTGTTTGAATGAACTGCAGACATGCAATGCAAGGTATGAAAGCATCACTCATGGGAATCTCACTGTTTGAATGAACTGCAGACATGCAATGCAAGGTATGAAAGCATCACTCATGGGAATCTCACTGTTTGAATGAACTGCAGACATGCAATGCAAGGTATGAAAGCATCACTCATGGGAATCTCACTGTTTGAATGAACTGCAGACATGCAATGCAAGGTATGAAAGCATCACTCATGGGAATCTCACTGTTTGAATGAACTGCAGACATGCAATGCAAGGTATGAAAGCATCACTCATGGGAATCTCACTGTTTGAATGAACTGCAGACATGCAATGCAAGGTATGAAAGCATCACTCATGGGAATCTCACTGTTTGAATGAACTGCAGACATGCAATGCAAGGTATGAAAGCATCACTCATGGGAATCTCACTGTTTGAATGAACTGCAGACATGCAATGCAAGGTATGAAAGCATCACTCATGGGAATCTCACTGTTTGAATGAACTGCAGACATGCAATGCAAGGTATGAAAGCATCACTCATGGGAATCTCACTGTTTGAATGAACTGCAGACATGCAATGCAAGGTATGAAAGCATCACTCATGGGAATCTCACTGTTTGAATGAACTGCAGACATGCAATGCAAGGCATGAAAGCATCACTCATGGGAATCTCACTGTTTGAATGAACTGCAGACATGCAATGCAAGGTATGAAAGCATCACTCATGGGAATCTCACTGTTTGAATGAACTGCAGACATGCAATGCAAGGTATGAAAGCATCACTCATGGGAATCTCACTGTTTGAATGAACTGCAGACATGCAATGCAAGGTATGAAAGCATCACTCATGGGAATCTCACTGTTTGAATGAACTGCAGACATGCAATGCAAGGTATGAAAGCATCACTCATGGGAATCTCACTGTTTGAATGAATTGCAGACATGCAATGCAAGGTATGAAAGCATCACTCATGGGAATCTCACTGTTTGAATGAACTGCAGACATGCAATGCAAGGCATGAAAGCATCACTCATGGGAATCTCACTGTTTGAATGAACTGCAGACATGCAATGCAAGGTATGAAAGCATCACTCATGGGAATCTCACTGTTTGAATGAACTGCAGACATGCAATGCAAGGTATGAAAGCATCACTCATGGGCATTTCACTGTTTGAATGAACTGCAGACATGCAATGCAAGGTATGAAGGCATCACTCATGGGAATCTCATTGTTTGAATGAACTGGAGACATGCAATGCAAGGTATGAAAGCATCACTCATGGGAATCTCACTGTTTGAATGAACTGGAGACATGCAATGCAAGGTATGAAAGCATCACTCATGGGAATCTCACTGTTTGAATGAACTGCAGACATGCAATGCAAGGTATGAAAGCATCACTCATGGGAATCTCACTGTTTAATGAACTGCAGACATGCAATGCAAGGTATGAAAGGATCACTCATGGGAATCTTACTGTTTGAATGAACTGCAGACATGCAATGCAAAGTATGAAAGCATCACTCATGGGAATCTCACTGTTTGAATGAACTGCAGACATGCAATGCAAGGTATGAAAGCATCACTCATGGGAATCTCACTGTTTGAATGAACTGCAGACATGCAATGCAAGGTATGAAAGCATCACTCATGGGAATCTCACTGTTTGAATGAACTGCAGACATGCAATGCAAGGTATGAAAGCATCACTCATGGGAATCTCACTGTTTGAATGAACTGCAGACATGCAATGCAAGGTATGAAAGCATCACTCATGGGAATCTCACTGTTTGAATGAACTGCAGACATGCAATGCAAGGTATGAAAGCATCACTTTTGGGAATCTCACTGTTTGAATGAACTGCAGACATGCATTGCAAGGTATGAAAGCATCACTCATGGGAATCTCACTGTTTGAATGAACTGCAGACATGCAATGCAAGGTATGAAAGCATCACTCATGGGAATCTCACTGTTTGAATGAACTGCAGACATGCAATGCAAGGTATGAAAGCATCACTCATGGGAATCTCACTGTTTGAATGAACTGCAGACATGCAATGCAAGGTATGAAAGCATCACTCATGGGAATCTCACTGTTTGAATGAACTGCAGACATGCAATGCAAGGTATGAAAGCATCACTCATGGGAATCTCACTGTCTGAATGAACTGCAGCCATGCAATTCAAAGTATGAAAGCATCACTCATGGGAATCTCACTGTTTGAATGAACTGCAGACATGCAATGCAAGGTATGAAAGCATCACTCATGGGAATCTCACTGTTTGAATGCATTGCAGACATGCAATGCAAGGTATGAAAGCATCACTCATGGGAATCTCACTGTTTGAATGAACTGCAGACATGCAATGCAAGGTATGAAAGCATCACTCATGGGAATCTCACTGTTTGAATGAACTGCAGACATGCAATGCAAGGTATGAAAGCATCACTCATGGGAATCTCACTGTTTAAATGAACTGCAGACATGCAATGCAAGGTATGAAAGCATCACTCATGGGAATCTCACTGTTCGAATGAACTTCAGGCATGCAATGCAAGGTATGACAGCATCACTCATGGGCATCTCACTTTTTGAATGAACTGCAGACATGCAATGCAGGGTATGAAAGCATCACTCATGGGAATCTCACTGTTTGAATGAACTGCAGACATGCAATGCAAGGTATGAAAGCATCACTCATGGGAATCTCACTGTTTGAATGAACTGCAGACATGCAATGCAAGGTATGAAAGCATCACTCATGGGAATCTCACTGTTTGAATGAACTGCAGACATGCAATGCAAGGTATGAAAGCATCACTCATGGGAATCTCACTGTTTGAATGAACTGCAGACATGCAATGCAAGGTATGAAAGCATCACTCATGGGAATCTCACTGTTTGAATGAACTGCAGACATGCAATGCAGGGTATGAAAGCATCACTCATGGGAATCTCACTGTTTGAATGAACTGCAGACATGCAATGCAAGGTATGAAAGCATCACTCATGGGAATCTCACAGTTTCAATGAACTGCAGACATGCAATGAAAGGTATGAATGCATCATTCATGGGAATCTCATTGTTTGAATGAACTGCAGACATGCAATGCAAGGTATGAAAGCATCACTCATGGGAATCTCACTGTTTGAATGAACTGCAGACATGCAATGCAAGGTATGAAAGCATCACTCATGGGAATCTCACTGTTTGAATGAACTGCAGACATGCAATGCAAGGTATGAAAGCATCACTCATGGGAATCTCACTGTTTGAATGAACTGCAGCCATGTAATGCAAGGTATGAAAGCATCACTCATGGGAATCTCACTGTTTGAATGAACTGCAGACATGCAATGCAAGGTATGAAAGCATCACTCATGGGAATCTCACTTTTTGAATGAACTGCAGACATGCAATGCAAGATCAAGGCATGAAAGCATCACTCATGGGAATCTCACTGTTTGAATGAACTGCAGACATGCAATGCAAGGTATGAAAGCATCACTCATGGGAATCTCACTGTTTGAATGAACTGCAGACATGCAATGCAAGGTATGAAAGCATCACTCATGGGAATCTCACTGTTTGAATGAACTGCAGACATGCAATGCAAGGTATGAAAGCATCACTCATGGGAATCTCACTGTTTGAATGAACTGCAGACATGCAGTGCAAGGCATGAAAGCATCACTCATGGGAATCTCACTGTTTGAATGAACTGCAGACATGCAATGCAAGGTATGAAAGCATCACTCATGGGAATCTCACTGTTTGAATAAACTGAAGACATGCAATGCAAGGTACGAAAGCATCACTCATGGGAATCTCACTGTATGAATGAACTGCAGACATGCAATGCAAGGTATGAAAGCATCACTCATGGGAATCTCACTGTTTGAATGAACTGCAGACATGCAATGCAAGGTATGAAAGCATCACTCATGGGAATCTCAGTGTTTGAATGAACTGCAGACATGCAATGCAAGGTATGAAAGCATCACTCATGGGAATCTCACTGTTTGAATGAACTGCAGACATGCAATGCAAGGTATGAAAGCATCACTCATGGGAATCTCACTGTTTGAATGAACTGCAGACATGCAATGCAAGGTATGAAAGCATCACTCATGGGAATCTCACTGTTTGAATGAACTGCAGACATGCAATGCAAGGTATGAAAGCATCACTCACGGGAATCCCAATGTCTGAATGAACTGCAGACATGCAATGCAAGGTATGAAAGCATCACTCCTGGGAATCTCACTGTTTGAATGAACTGCAGACATGCAATGCAAGGTATGAAAGCATCACTCATGGGAATCTCACTGTTTGAATGAACTGCAGACATGCAGTGCAGGGTATGAAAGCATCACAATGGGAATCTCACTGTTTGAATGAACGACAGACATGCAATGCAAGGTATGGAAGCATCACTCATGGGAATTTTATTGTTTGAATGACCTGCAGACATGCACTGCAAGGCATGAAAGCATCACTCATGGGAATCTCACTGTTTGAATGAACTGCAGACATGCAATGCAAGGTATGAAAGCATCACTCATGGGAATCTCACTGTTTGAATGAACTGCAGACATGCAATGCAAGGTATGAAAGCATCACTCATGGGAATCTCAATGTTTGAATGAACTGCAGACATGCAATGCAAGGTATGAAAGCATCACTCATGGGAATCTCACTGTTTGAATGAACTTCAAACATGCAATGCAAGGTATGAAAGCATCACTCATGGGAATCTCACTGTTTGAATGAACTGCAGACATGCAATGCAAGGTATGAAAGCATCACTCATGGGAATCTCACTGTTTGAATGAACTGCAGACATGCAATGCAAGGTATGAAAGCATCACTCATGGAAATCTCACTGTTTGAATGAACTGCAGACATGCAATGCAAGGTATGAAAGCATCACTCATGGGAATCTCACTGTTTGAATGAACTGCAGACATGCAATGCAAGGTATGAAAGCATCACTCATGGGAATCTCACTGTTTGAATGAACTGCAGACATGCAATGCAAGGTATGAAAGCATCACTCATGGGAATCTCACTGTTTGAATGAACTGCAGACATGCAATGCAAAGTATGACAGCATCACTCATGGGAATCTCAGTGTTTGAATGAACTGCAGACATGCAATGCAAGGTATGAAAGCATCACTCATGGGAATCTCACTGTTTGAATGAACTGCAGACATGCAATGCAAGGTATGAAAGCATCACTCATGGGAATCTCACTGTTTGAATGAACTGCAGACATGCAATGCAAGGTATGAAAGCATCACTCATGGGAATCTCACTGTTTGAATGAACTGCAGACATGCAATACAAGGTATGAAAGCATCACTAATTGGAATCTCACTGTTTTAATGAACTGCAGACATGAAATGCAATGTATAAATGCATCACTCATGCAATCTCACTGTTTGAATGAACTGCAGACATGCAATGCAAGGTATGAAAGTATAACTCATGGGATTCTCACAGTTTGAATGAACTGCAGACATGCAATGCAAGGTATGAAAGCATCACTCTTGGGAATCTCACTGTTTGAATGAACTGCAGACATGCAATGCAAGGTATGAAAGCATCACTCATGGGAATCTCACTGTTTGAATGAACTGCAGACATGCAATGCAGGGTATGAAAGCATCACTCATGGTAATCTCACTGTTTGAATGAACTGCAGACATGCAATGCAAGGGTATGAAGGCATTACATGGGAATCTCACTGTTTGAATGAACTGCAGACATGCAATGCAAGGTATGAAAGCATCACTCATGGGAATCTCACTGTTTGAATGAACTGCAGACATGCAATGCAAGGTATGAAAGCATCACTCATGGGAATCTCACTGTTTGAATGAACTGCAGACATGCAATACAAGGTATGAAAGCATCACTCATGGGAATCTCACTGTTTGAATGAACTGCAGACATGCAATGCAAGGTATGAAAGCATCACTCATGGGAATCTCACTGTTTGAATGAACTGCAGACATGCAATGCAAGGTATGAAAGCATCACTCATGGGAATCTCACTGTTTGAATGAACTGCAGACATGCAATGCAAGGTATGAAAGCATCACTCATGGGAATCTCACTGTTTGAATGAACTGCAGACATGCAATGCAAGGTATGAAAGCATCATTCATGGGAATCTCACTGTTTGAATGAACTGCAGACATGCAATGCAAGGTATGAAAGCATCACTCATGGGAATCTCACTGTTTGAATGAACTGCAGTCATGCAATGCAAGGTATGAAAGCATCACTCATGGGAATCTCACTGTTTGAATGAACTGCAGACATGCAATGCAAGGTATGAAAGCATCACTCATGGGAATCTCACTGTTTGAATGAACTGCAGACATGCAATGCAAGGTATGAAAGCATCACTCATGGGAATCTCACTGTTTGAATGAACTGCAGACATGCAATGCAAGATATGAAAGCATCACTCATGGGAATCTCACTGTTTGAATGAACTGCAGACATGCAATGCAGGGTATGAAAGCATCACTCATGGGAATCTCACTGTTTGAATGAACTGCAGACATGCAATGCAAGGTATGAAAGCATCACTCATGGGAATCTCACTGTTTGAATGAACTGCAGACATGCAATGCAAGGTATGAAAGCATCACTCATGGGAATCTCACTGTTTGAATGAACTGCAGACATGCAATGCAAGGTATGAAAGCATCACTCATGGGAATCTCACTGTTTGAATGAACTGCAGGCATGCAATGCAAGGTATGAAAGCATCACTCATGGGAATCTCACTGTTTGAATGAACTGCAGACATGCAATGCAAGGTATGAAAGCATCACTCATTGGAATATCACTTTTTGAATGAACTGCAGATATGTAATGCAAGGTATGAAAGCATCACTCATGGGAATCTCACTGTTTGAATGAACTGCAGACATGCAATGCAAGGTATGAAAGCATCACTCATGGGAATCTCACTGTTTGAATGAACTGCAGACATGCAATGCAAGGTATGAAAGCATCACTCATGGGAATCTCACTGTTTGAATGAACTGCAGACATGCAATGCAGGGTATGAAAGCATCACTCATGGGAATCTCACTGTTTGAATGAACTGCAGACATGCAATGCAAGGTATGAAAGCATCACTCATGGGAATCTCACTGTTTGAATGAACTGCAGACATGCAATGCAAGGTATGAAAGCATCACTCATGGGAATCTCACTGTTTGAATGAACTGCAGACATGCAATGCAAGGTATGAAAGCATCACTCATGGGAATCTCACTGTTTGAATGAACTGCAGACATGCAATGCAAGGTATGAAAGCATCACTCATGGGAATCTCACTGTTTGAATGAATTGCAGACATGCAATGCAAGGTATGAAAGCATCACTCATGGGAATCTCACTGTTTGAATGAACTGCAGACATGCAATGGAAGGTATGAAAGCATCTCTCATGGGAATCTCACTGTTTGAATGAACTGCAGACATGCAATGCAAGGTATGAAAGCATCACTCATGGGAATCTCACTGTTTGAATGAACTGCAGACATGCAATGCAAGGTATGAAAGCATCACTCATGGGAATCTCACTGTTTGAATGAACTACAGACATGCAATGCAAGGTATGAAAGCATCACTCATGGGAATCTCACTGTTTGAATGAACTGCAGACATGCAATGCAAGGTATGAAAGCATCACTCATGGGAATCTCACTGTTTGAATGAACTGCAGACATGCAATGCAAGGTATGAGCGCATCACTCATGGGAATCTCACTGTTTGAATGAACTGCAGACATGCAATGCAAGGTATGAAAGCATCACTCATGGGAATCTCACTGTTTGAATGAACTGCAGACATGCAATGCAAGGTATGAAAGCATCACTCATGGGAATCTCACTGTTTGAATGAACTGCAGACATGCAATGCAAGGTATGAAAGCATCACTCATGGGAATCTCACTGTTTGAATGAACTGCAGACATGCAATGCAAGCTATGAAAGCATCACTCATGGGAATCTCACTGTTTGAATGAACTGCAGACATGCAATGCAAGGTATGAAAGCATCACTCATGGGAATCTCACTGTTTGAATGAACTGCAGACATGCAATGCAAGGTATGAAAGCATCACTCATGGGAATCTCACTGTTTGAATGAACTGCAGACATGCAATGCAAGGTATGAAAGCATCACTCATGGGAATCTCACTGTTTGAATGAACTGCAGACATGCAATGCAAGGTATGAAAGCATCACTCATGGGAATATCACCGTTTGAATGAACTGCAGCCATGCAATGCAAGGTATGAAAGCATCACTCATGGGAATCTCACTGTTTGAATGAACTGCAGACATGCAATGCAAGGTATGAAAGCATCACTCATGGGAATCTCACTGTTTGAATGAACTGCAGACATGCAATGCAAGGTATGAAAGCATCACTCATGGGAATCTCACTGTTTGAATGAACTGCAGACATGCAATGCAAGGTATGAAAGCATCACTCATGGGAATCCCACTCTTTGAATGAACTGCACACATCCAATGCAAGGTATGAAAGCATCACTCATGGGAATCTCACTGTTTGAATGAACTGCAGACATGCAATGCAAGGTATGAAAGCATCACTCATGGGAATCTCACTGTTTGAATGAACTGCAGTCATGCAATGCAAGGTATGAAAGCATCACTCATGGGAATCTCACTGTTTGAATGAACTGCAGACATGCAATGCAAGGTATGAAAGCATCACTCATGGGAATCTCACTGTTTGAATGAATTGCAGACATGCAATGCAAGGTATGAAAGCATCACTCATGGGAATCTCACTGTTTGAATGAACTGCAGACATGCAATGGAAGGTATGAAAGCATCACTCATGGGAATCTCACTGTTTGAATGAACTGCAGACATGCAATGCAAGGTATGAAAGCATCACTCATGGGAATCTCACTGTTTGAATGAACTGCAGACATGCAATGCAAGGCATGAAAGCATCACTCATGGGAATCTCACTGTTTGAATGAACTGCAGACATGCAATGCAAGGTATGAAAGCATCACTCATGGGAATCTCACTGTTTGAATGAACTGCAGACATGCAATGCAAGGTATGAAAGCATCACTCATGGGAATCTCACTGTTTGAATGAACTGCAGACATGCAATGCAAGGTATGAAAGCATCACTCATGGGAATCTCACTGTTTGAATGAACTGCAGACATGCAATGCAAGGTATGAAAGCATCACTCATGGGAATCTCACTGTTTGAATGAACTGCAGACATGCAATGCAAGGTATGAAAGCATCACTCATGGGAATCTCACTGTTTGAATGAACTGCAGACATGCAATGCAAGGTATGAAAGCATCACTCATGGGAATCTCACTGTTTGAATGAACTGCAGACATGCAATGCAAGGTATGAAAGCATCACTCATGGGAATCTCACTGTTTGAATGAACTGCAGACATGCAATGCAAGGTATGAAAGCATCACTCATGGGAATCTCACTGTTTGAATGA
The DNA here is from genome assembly GCF_019279795.1 of Protopterus annectens. NCBI lineage: Eukaryota > Metazoa > Chordata > Ceratodontiformes > Protopteridae > Protopterus > Protopterus annectens. The sequence goes on from NC_056732.1 coordinate 1,791,266,585, forward strand.
ACTGCAGACATGCAATGCAAGGTATGAAAGCATCACTCATGGGAATCTCACTGTTTGAATGAACTGCAGACATGCAATGCAAGTTATGAAAGCATCACTCATGGGAATCTCACTGTTTGAATGAACTGCAGACATGCAATTCAAGATATGAAAGCATCACGCATGGGAATCTCACTGTTTGCATGAACTGCAGACATGCAATGCAAGGTATGAAAGCATCACTCATGGGAATCTCACTGTTTGAATGAACTGCAGACATGCAATGCAGGGTATGAAAGCATCACTCATGGGAATCTCACTGTTTGAATGAACTGCAGACATGCAATGCAAGGTATGAAAGCATCACTCATGGGAATCTCACTGTTTGAATGAACTGCAGACATGCAATGCAAGGTATGAAAGCATCACTCATGGGAATCTCACTGTTTGAATGAACTGCAGACATGCAATGCAGAGTATGAAAGCATCACTCATTGGAATATCACTGTATGAATGAACTGTAGACATGCAAGGTATGAAAGCATCACTCATGGGAATCTCACTGTTTGAATGAACTGCAGACATGCAATGCAGAGTATGAAAGCATCACTCATGGGAATCTCACTGTTTGAATGAACTGCAGACATGCAATGCAAGGTATGAAAGCATCACTCATGGGAATCTCACTGTTTGAATGAACTGCAGACATGCAATGCAAGGTATGAAAGCATCACTCATGGGAATCTCACTGTTTGAATGAACTGCAGACATGCAATGCAAGGTATGAAAGCATCACTCATGGGAATCTCACTGTTTGAATGAACTGCAGACATGCAATGCAAGGTATGAAAGCATCACTCATGGGAATCTCACTGTTTGAATGAACTGCAGACATGCAATGCAAGGTATGAATACATCACTCATGGGAATCTCACTGTTTGAATGAACTGCAGACATGCAATGCAAGGTATAAAAGCATCATCATGGGAATCTCACTGTTTGAATGAACTGCAAACACACAATGCAAGGTATGAAAGCATCACTCATGGGAAACACTATTTTAATGAACTGCAGACATGCAATGCAGGGTATGACAGCATCACTCATGGGAATCTCACAGTGTGAATGAACTGCAGACATGCAATGCAAGGTATGAAAGCATCACTCATGGGAATCTCACTGTTTGAATGAACTGCAGACATGCAATGCAGGGTATGAAAGCATCACTCATGGGAATCTCACTGTTTGAATGAACTGCAGACATGCAATGCAAGGTATGAAAGCATCACTCATGGGAATCTCACTGTTTGAATGAACTGCAGACATGCAATGCAAGGTATGAAAGCATCACTCATGGGAATCTCACTGTTTGAATGAACTGCAGACATGCAATGCAAGGTATGAAAGCATCTCTCATGGGAATCTCACTGTTTAAATGAACTGCAGACATGCAGTGCAAGGTATGAAAGCATCACTCATGGGAATCTCACTGTTTGAATGAACTGCAGACATGCAATGCAAGGTATGAAAGCATCACTCATGGGAATCTCACTGTTTGAATGAACTGCAGACATGCAGTGCAAGGTATGAAAGCATCACTCATGGGAATCTCACTGTTTGAATGAACTGCAGACATGCAATGCAAGGTATGAAAGCATCACTCATGGGAATCTCACTGTTTGAATGAACTGCAGACATGCAATGCAAGGTATGAAAGCATCACTCATGGGAATCTCACTGTTTGAATGAACTGCAGACATGCAATGCAAGGTATGAAAGCATCACTCATGGGAATCTCACTGTTTGAATGAACTGCAGACATGCAATGCAAGGTATGAAAGCATCACTCATGGGAATCTCACTGTTTGAATGAACTGCAGACATGCAATGCAGGGTATGAAAGCATCACTCATGGGAATCTCACTGTTTGAATGAACTGCAGACATGCAATGCAAGGTATGAAAGCATCACTCATGGGAATCTCACTGTTTGAATGAACTGCAGACATGCAATGCAAGGTATGAAAGCATCACTCATGGGAATCTCACTGTTTGAATGAACTGCAGACATGCAATGCAAGGTATGAAAGCATCACTCATGGGAATCTCACTGTTTGAATGAACTGCAGACATGCAATGCAAGGTATGAAAGCATCACTCATGGGAATCTCACTGTTTGAATGAACTGCAGACATGCAATGCAAGGTATGAAAGCATCACTCATGGGAATCTCACTGTTTGAATGAACTGCAGACATGCAATGCAAGGTATGAAAGCATCACTCATGGGAATCTCACTGTTTGAATGAACTGCAGACATGCAATGCAAGGTATGAAAGCATCACTCATGGGAATCTCACTGTTTGAATGAACTGCAGACATGCAATGCAGGGTATGTAAGCATCACTCATGGGAGTCTCACTGTTTGAATGAACTGCAGACATGCAATGCAAGGTATGAAAGCATCACTCATGGGAATCTCACTGTTTGAATGAACTGCAGACATGCAATGCAAGGTATGAAAGCATCACTCATGGGAATCTCACTGTTTGAATGAACTGCAGACATGCAATGCAAGGTATGAAAGCATCACTCATGGGAATCTCACTGTTTGAATGAACTGCATCCATGCAATGCAAGGTATGAAAGCATCACTCATGGGAATCTCACTGTTTGAATGAACTGCAGACATGCAATGCAAGGTATGAAAGCATCACTCATGGGAATCTCACTGTTTGAATGAACTGCAGACATGCAATGCAAGGTATGAAAGCATCACTCATGGGAATCTCACTGTTTGAATGAACTGCAGACATGCAATGCAAGGTATGAAAGCATCACTCATGGGAATCTCACTGTTTGAATGAACTGCAGACATGCAATGCAAGGTATGAAAGCATCACTCATGGGAATCTCACTGTTTGAATGAACTGCAGACATGCAATGCAAGGTATGAAAGCATCACTCATGGGAATCTCACTGTTTGAATGAACTGCAGACATGCAATGCAAGGTATGAAAGCATCACTCATGGGAATCTCACTGTTTGAATGAACTGCAGACATGCAATGCAAGGTATGAAAGCATCACTCATGGGAATCTCACTGTTTGAATGAACTGCAGACATGCAATGCAAGGTATGAAAGCATCACTCATGGGAATCTCACTGTTTGAATGAACTGCAGACATGCAATGCAAGGTATGAAAGCATCACTCATGGGAATCTCACTGTTTGAATGAACTGCAGACATGCAATGCAAGGTATGAAAGCATCACTCATGGGAATCTCACTGTTTGAATGAACTGCAGACATGCAATGCAGGGTATGAAAGCATCACTCATGGGAATCTCACTGTTTGAATGAACTGCAGACATGCAATGCAAGGTATGAAAGCATCACTCATGGGAATCTCACTGTTTGAATGAACTGCAGACATGCAATGCAGGGTATGAAAGCATCACTCATGGGAATCTCACTGTTTGAATGAACTGCAGACATGCAATGCAAGGTATGAAAGCATCACTCATGGGAATCTCACTGTTTGAATGAACTGCAGACATGCAATGCAAGGTATGACAGCATCACTCATGGGAATCTCACTGCATGAATGACCTGCAGACATGCAATGCAAGGTATGAAAGCATCACTCATGGGAATCTCACTGTTTGAATGAACTGCAGACATGCAATGCAAGGTATGAAAGCATCACTCATGGGAATCTCACTGTTTGAATGAACTGCAGACATGCAATGCAGGGTATGAAAGCATCACTCATGGGAATCTCACTGTTTGAATGAACTGCAGACATGCAATGCAAGGTATGAAAGCATCACTCATGGGAATCTCACTGTTTGAATGAACTGCAGACATGCAATGCAAGGTATGAAAGCATCACTCATGGGAATCTCACTGTTTGAATGAACTGCAGACATGCAATGCAAGGTATGAAAGCATCACTCATGGGAATCTCACTGTTTGAATGAACTGCAGACATGCAATGCAAGGTATGAAAGCATCACTCATGGGAATCTCACTGTTTGAATGAACTGCAGACATGCAATGCAGGGTATGAAAGCATCACTCATGGGAATCTCACTGTTTGAATGAACTGCAGACATGCAATGCAGGGTATGAAAGCATCACTCATGGGAATCTCACTGTTTGAATGAACTGCAGACATGCAATGCAGGGTATGAAAGCATCACTCATGGGAATCTCACTGTTTGAATGAACTGCAGACATGCAATGCAAGGTATGAAAGCATCACTCATGGGAATCTCACTGTTTGAATGAACTGCAGACATGCAATGCAGGGTATGAAAGCATCACTCATGGGAATCTCAATGCCTGAATGAACTGCTAACATGCAATGCAAGGTATGAGCGCATCACTCATGGGAATCTTACTGTTTGAATGAACTTCAGACATGCAATACAAGATGTAGGTTCATAGGTAGGTACTAGTCTATCAGCCCAATGTCCTAAGTAAGCCTAGCCAACAAGGTTCCCTGGCTTACGCCACCCAAGAAAGTTAGTTCTTGTACCCCTGTTGAGCAGAGCCAGAGAAGTGTTCCCTGGGGTGTATATCCCAGGGGTATATTTCCTATTTCCCATCCACTCATCAAAATTTTTCTTGCAGAATGCTAATGAAGAACTTTGCTTGACATAGATGGCTAGCTTGTTCCAGAGCATAGGAAGTCTCTGGGACATGAATCTATCCCTTCAGCATGTCCTGTTTATTGTGGTGACAAGGTTTAGGTCCCTAGAGTATGTAGTTCAGTGGGATTGGGATTTCTTAAGGTGTAGCATGTCCAACAGCTCTGGGTTTAACATAGCTTTATATGTTAGGCAGAGATCTTTTTGGAGTAGGCGGTATGCTACAGAGTAAAGCTGGAGCTTTTTGAGACCTTCAGAGTAGGGCATCTTTTTGAGGCCAGTAATCCTCTTTGTGAGGTACTTCTGTGGCCTTTCCAGCTGCTGCAGATGTCTTGTGAGGTACATTTCAAAAGGGGCATTGTACTCCATAATGGGTCTAATGATTGCCGAGTAAAGGGGAACAATGACCTTTTTTTCCTGGATGAGAACTCTTTTGTGATGAGGTGTGCCACATAGAAGGATTTCCTGACTACTGTGGTGATGTGATTATCAAAGGAGAGACTACTGTCCACCACCTGGGTCCCGAGGTATCTTATCACACATTCAGTGTTAAGTAGACTGTCATTAATGTGGTTGTTCATGGGTACAGAGTTTTTACCAAAGGGGGTGACAATGCACTTTTTTGCACTGAGCTTGAGGCCATGCCTCTGACACCAGGCATCTGTCTCAATGAGGCCCTTCTGTAGGATGTCCACATCATTTTTGGACTTGACTATTACTCCTATTTTGCAGTCATCTGTGAACTTTGTTGGCCAGAGGCCTTCTGTGTTAGCCTGTACTTCAGAGAAGTAGATACCAAATAGGAGATGTCCCAGGACTGAGCCCTGCCGTACTCCACTTGTCACTGGTTTGAAGTCAGATTTGGAGTCTGCAATTTTTACAGTGTGGGTTCTGTCAGTGAGCCAGTTGGCAACCCATCGTGTAACATAAGGATTTATACCTAGTTTAGTGAGTTTACCTATAATTCCAGAATGGGGGATGGTGTCGAAAGCCTTGGCAAGGTCAAGATAGGCTGTGTGAACCATCTTACCCTCGTCTACGGCCTTGGTGACTGCCTCATAGAAGTTGATCAGGTTCAGAAGGCATGATCTGCCTTTCACAAACCCGAACTGGTTGGGGTCCAGAGTTTGGAGGTTACCAATGTCCTTGTTTATGAGTTCCATTCTGATACATTCCATGGCCTTTCATAACAGGCTCGTTACACTAATAGGGTGATAGTTCCCAGGACCAGTGGTGGCTCCCCCTTTGTGGAGTGGGATAGCTGTTGCTGTGCACCATTCAGTGGGCACAAAGCCTGACGTGAGACTATAACTGAACATGGTGCTTAGGTGGGGAGCCAATTTGTGCTGAAGTTTGTGTAAAACGCAGCCTGGGATGTTGTCCAGTTCCATGGATGCTGTGTTTTTGGTTTTAGCTTTTACCTGAATAGATGTGATTACAGGGACTCTGCATTCTCCCTGTATAGATATGGGCCCTTTAGGGGGTGAAAGGGTAAAGTTAGCACTGAACCTATCTGCCAGGATGTTGGCAATATCAGTTGGTTCTGTAATTTTCATGCCATTGTTTTGTAACTCAGAGCAGATCTGGGTGTTGCCATTGAGATTCATGACATAGCTAGAGAATGCTTTGTGGTTGCCCTTAGAATCAGTGGTGATTTTGTTTTCATAGCTAGCTTTGGAGGATCTTATAAGGGATTTCAGCTTCTTACTGAGGCTGACCAGGAAGCTCCTCCACTCATGGGATTTTACTCTCTTTTGCAACAGTTTCTTCCTTCTGTTGTAGAGTTTGTTTATGGTAGGGGACCACCAGATTGGCTTCCTTTTATTTTGAGGATAGCATCTTGGTTCTGTTTGAGATAGCACAATCCATGCACTCATGTAAGTGCTTATAGAGTGCATTTGTGTAGAATTCAGCAGTTGTAACTGTATTGTCCATCTGCATGGGTGTCATGAAATTCACCACTTCTGTCTTAAGAAGCATGAAGTTGACTTTGGAGAAATTTTTTACTGTGGTTTTCTTAATGGTGGGTGGGGATGGGATGCGGATTTCTAGGGTGATTAGCTTATGGTTGGATCTGACCAACGAGGAGTTGATTTCAGGTGTGGAACACTAATCACTCAGTTGGTAATGACTAGGTCTAGGATATTGTTGCTCTTGTTGGGGGTGTGGATAAGTTGAAGCAGGGCATTGGAATTTATGAATTCCATAAAGCGTTGAGCAAAAGAGTTGGTACATGAGTAGTTTTCCCAGTTAATGGTGGAGTAGTTGAAATCGCCCATTATTAGGGTGTTTGGTTGAACCCTAATATTTTTCATTATATCAACAAAAGAGGAGTGGGAATCCTAGGGCATTGTGGGGGATCTGTAGCAAGCTACAATTTGGATTGCAGTTTTGCCCAGAGTTAGTTGCACTTGGATAACCTTGGCTACATTATGCTGCACAACTAGCCTGCAGGTGTGGATATACTTAATGAATATGGATACACCTATGCCTTTGGTGGTCTGGTCCAGGTTAGATGACTGAAAAGTGTGGTATTAGTTAAAGCCTGGTAATGCAGGGGTGATCTCTAGAGCCTAGAACCAGGTCTCAGTCACTGCACAGATATCGATGCTATCCATTTTAAGGAGTGCCTTGAGTTAGTGCATTTTGAGATTTAGACTTCCAGCATTGAGTAGCATTACCCTCAGTTTTTGCTTGCCTGTTCCTGTTACAGTGGTGAATTTGTCATTTGAACCTTGCCTAAAAAAGGCACTATAGGGGCAGCAAGAGCCTTAGCCAGTAGGCCATCTCTGACAAAGCATCGTGGTCTGTCGATCATGTCTTCCCAGGCAGACAGATACTGGATCCCCTTAGAATTACACCAGAAGCTTAGCCAGTTATTGAAGTCAATCATATTATCCTTGTACTGCAGTATCATTCAGAGTGATGGAAGGATGCTACTAAGGGCTAGGATCATACCTGCCTGTGTTACAAGATAAGAGAGCTCTTCCATGTCTCTTTTCATGTAGTTCAGGGAGGTATGTCTCAGGTCATTTACACCAACATGGACAATGACAGAGTCATATTTGTACGTGTTTTGGAGTGACCTGAGTGAGTGGGTTATGTGGCAGATCCTGGTACCCGACAGGCAGCTGACAGTAATCTTCTCCTTGTTTAGCCTGATGAGTGGGACATCAGTGTGCCTGACTATAGAGTCACCTATGACTAGTGTGTTGGGTACGTTGGTTTGGCTTCTGGGCTGCAGTTTATTGGAACACTGATTCTTTGGGCTATGTGTCATTTGGGTTGTTTTGGGGAGTGGAGATTGCTTGCGTTTCTGCTTTGGAGGTCTCTGTTGCTTGAACAGTATATTATTGACAGCTTCTGCAAATGTTTTTGTGTTTCTATGTGTGGATTTTGGTGGTGTAGGTTTAGTGGGACAATGTGATGAGTGTGGTGTGGTGCAAGTGTTTACCACTCATGAGAATCTCACTGTTTGGATGAACTGCAGACGTGCAATGCAAGGTATGAAAGCATAGCTCATGGGAATCTCACTGTTTGAATGAACTGCAGACATGCAATGCAAGTTAAGAAAGCATTACATGGGAATCTCACTGTTTGAATGAACTCTCAACATGCAGTACAGGGTATGAAAGCATCACTCATGGGAATCTCACTGAATGAACTGCAGTCATGCAATGCAAGGTATTAGCACATCACGCATGGGAATCTCACTGTTTGAATGAACTGCAGGCATGCAATGCAAGGTATGAAAGCATCATTCACGGCAATCTCACTGTTTCTATGAACTGCAGACATGCAATGCAAGGTATGAAAGCATCACTCATGGGAATCCCACTGTCTGAATGAACTGCAGGCATGCAATGCAAGGCATGAATGCATCACTCATGGGAATCCCACTGTTTGAATGAACGGCAGACATGCAATGCCGGGTATGAAAGCATCACTCATGGGAATCTCACTGTTTGAATGAACTGCAGACATGCAATGCAGGGGATGAAAGTATCACTCATGGGAATCTCACTGAATGAACTGCAGACATGCAATGCAGGGTTTGAAAGCATCACTCATGGGAATCTCACTGTCTCAATGAACTGCAGACATGGAATGCAAGGCATGTAAGCATCATTCATGGGAACCTCACTGTCTGAATGAACTGCAGACATGCAATGCAAAGTAGGAAAGCATCACTCATGGGAATCTCACTGTTTGAATGAACTGAGACATGCAATACAAGGTATGAAAGCATCACTCATGGGAATTTCACTGTTTGAATGAACTGCAGACATGCAATGCAGGGTATGAAAGTATCACTCATGGCAATCTGACTGTTTGAATGAAATGCAGACATGCAAAGCAAGGTATAAAAGCATCATTCATGGGAATCTCACTGTTTGAATGAACTGAGACATGCAATACAAGGTATGAAAGCATCACTCCTGGGAATCTCACACTTTGAATGAACTGCAGATGTGCAATACAGGGTATGAAAGCATCACTCATGGGAATCTCACTGTTTGAATGAACTGCAGACGTGCAATGCAGGGTATGAAAGCACCACTCATGGGAATCTCACTGTTTGAACTGCAGACATGCAATGCAGGGTACGAAAGCATCATACGGAAATCTCACTATTTGAATGAATTGCATACATGCAGTGCAAGGTATGAGCACATCATTTATGGGATCTCACTGTTTGAATGAACTGCAGGCATGCAATGCAGATATACCCCAGGGATTACCTCAGTGTCACTGCTTGACAGAGGCACAGCAAAATAATGGGCATAGTATCCTCCAAACTAAAGGGGTGGCGAAAGCCACAAAACTCTGGCTAGGCTTATAAATGCCCTTGGGCAGATAGCCTAGTATGAACCTATGAACCTAAAGTATCACTCATGGGAATCTCACTGTTTAAATGAACTACAGGTATGCAATGCAAGGTATGAAAGCATCACTCATGGGAATCTCACTGTTTGGGACTGTTGAAAAGCAAGAAGAGGAGTCAGTCAATAGCAGGTACTGAAAGTAATATTACATTTAGCTTTAATTATTTTACTGCAGTGATATGAAGGGAGGTATGTGATACAGCTCAAATCATGTGGCAGTTCTGTCATATTGCTGAACAATTTCTGTCAGTACAGCTCGAAGGACTAATAAATAAACTAATGAAACAACAGGCTGCAGCTATACTTGGAAATGCAAAACTCAGCATAAAAAAATAATAGGTCAAGTGAAAGTACAGAGAAAATATAATATTTCTTTGGAGAACAATACTAACAGACGTTATAAAATGAGTTCATCCCCATTTTAAATGAGAAACATTGAATAAATTGTTAAAATATTTAGAGCACAAGAAACTGGCAATGAACAAATCCCATTATTTAGCAAGATGCATGCCTGTTACTACAAAATGCATTCAATGTGGATTCAAAGTTGGCACTTAATAACATGAATTTCAAGGAATAGAGAACTCCGTGTAGTAATGTTTGTGAGTTGAATCACACGTTTTCTACAGAAGTAGCAGCAAGTAATAAAATCCTTGAAGTACTATTGTTTAGCGAAGGCAAAAGCCACTGGCTAAGCTAATTAACAGCTCAAAAAAAGAAAGAATAACTAATAAAGAAAGAATACCTTTCTTTGAAAATGACAAGCCACAAGCTAAAATAATGAATGCTCAACCTAAAAGGTGTTGTAAGTAGATCAGGAAAAAAAGGACTGTGATTAAAAGGCTGAAACTTCCTGTAGGCAACCCTCCCACTACGTTACACAAACAAGTCTCGAGCATGCTCAGAATTGCACACTGCTCAAGGTAAACATCGCAGAATGTAAACAAAGAAATGCTAGGATTGTCCCTTTAACATGCATTTTCAGAAGGATTTGAAGTATGAAACTCAAATGTATGTCATTATTTTGTGACTTCAGTCCTCAGATCATCTTAGTGATTTTCCAGGAAATTACACATTTTATGACGAACAGACCAAAAATAAGAGCCAAAAATCTATCTAGACAGTTGAGAGGTATGCATGGAACTGCACTACAGGGCATACATTTCAACCTCTTACACCAAATTTGGACAAAGCCATTAATAATGGCATGGGAAAAGGGCCAGGAATAGGAAGATTTGTAAAATATTGCTCTTACAAACTTAGAACGTGGCTGCAATACCGGGTTTACAGAATGCAGCTTTGCCATGCCAATCCCCCCCCCCCCCGCAATGAACAGTACACATCCAAAAACATGCGGACCTCTCAACCTCTTAGGGCAAGGCATCTGGATAAATTCATAAATAACAGGGGGAAATGGTCAGAAACAGTGACACTTTTTAAATATTCAGAATGAAAAATCCCAACCTGGAAGGTAAACGCTGACAGCAAATGATGTAGAAAGTCTTTTATTGTAAAATAGAACCAGTAATAGCTTTCACGGTCAAACAAGCCACTTCATCAGACATAGTTACAATAAAAAAACACAGCATCCTTATATACAAGCTCTCCAACAACCAATTAATCAATAAGATTCCCTCCAAAAACACAATTAATAATCCAATTAGTAAAAAGCAAGTTAAAGCAACAGCTACTTACATACAGCATAAAAATCCACATAGATATATAGTTATACATTGTTTAACCTTCTCATTTAAGTTTCTTCATCCTTAAAGCTGATTTAATAGGGACAGAACCATTAAGCCCCATATATCCATGTGGCCCAAGTCTCAGGTCCACTCTAGTTCAATGTTTTTATGACTAATGGGTCCTAGTCTGCCATTGCCATGTATAACAGATAAAACTTGAAATAAAAAGTGTGTTCCCTTCCTAACTCTAGAGTGTGCTTTGCAACTGCACTAAATAATTCTCCTCTCCTTGTGCAATAATCATGGTACTGAATCCTATCTCTTAGTCTTCTATTAGTTGTGCCAACGTAAAAATTAAAACATTTGACACAATGTGCAACATAGACCAAATTAGTCGTGTTACAGTTAGCTAACGGACGTAACTCCTAAAGTTTCCCAGTGACAGGATGCTTAAACAATCTTGATTCGTCCACAAATGAACAATATGGACAAGCTTTACATTTCAGTGTCCCTCCCAAAGGTGTAGATGCTGTTTGTACAAGCATAGGATAACACAGCATTTGTCTCAGATATTTCCTATTCTTATAGACAAACTTGGGGGAAGGAGCTACTACCTTACTTGTTTCTTGATCCACTAACAACACTGACCAATTCTTATTTATTATTTGTTTCACCAAATCAATATCTTGTGTAAAAGAAAGAATTAAGGGAAGATGAGATGGCCTCTGGGACAAGCAATTATTCAATAAGATCAAATGTTCAGAATAATAGGGTCTCCCCCTTCCGGGACGTTCTCTACAAACTTTCATAAATGCTTGAACAACCTCAACTTTTGAGTAACCCCTGTGTATAAAAGCATCTTTAAGGTAGTCCAACTCACATGAAAAACTCACTTCATCGTCTGACAGGCGAGACACCCTCATGCCCTGTCCTACGACATTAGAAAAAACATGATGTGGGTGCATACTCTCTCTATGTAAGAAGGAGGGTGTATAATAAGAAGTTATGTACCTACCATAACGTTCCATGTTAGTTGTCTTCTTCTCGCCTTCTTTCTTGCTGGATGGGTTCGGAGCCGATCCTCGGCTCTGACTCGGCCAATACTAAAGCTCGAGAGCTAATTCCACCGGCTCGAGGCTCCCCCATATCCTACAAAGTTAGGCGGTAACTCCTCAGATCTCGTTTGAAAGCTAGGCCAAGCAAGAAAAACTCCGTAACATGGAGAAGGGTAACCCACCTCTATAGGGCTGAGTGTGAGGTGTCCTAAACCTAACAGAGGAAAAATATAGAGGTGGTAGAGCGTGGGAGAAAGGATTGAAAGGTCACAAGACAATCTCCTCTAGGTCTATCCAGGCTAGGGGGAAGGAGGGTGGGACGCAAGAAAGAAGGCGAGAAGAAGACAACTAACATGGAACGTTATGGTAGGTACATAACTTCTTAATGTTAAGTTGTCTATCTCTCCTTCATTCTTGCTGGATGGGACCACGTCCCTAGCACCTTGTCCCGGGTGGCCTATCGGAACAGACTCTTGAGATCAGTGGAACCAAAGTTGGCACGATCTCTGGAGGCTATGTCCAACTTGTAATGAGAAATGAAGGTATGAGGTGAAGCCCAGGTGGCTGCTGAGCAAATAGAATCAATAGGAAGCCTATCCTGAAAAGCTATGGATGTGGCTAAGGCCCTAGTAGAGTGAGCTCTAGGCTTCGAGGGCAATTGTTGGTGCCTGATCTCATAAATAAAGGTAATCGTAGAAGTAAGCCATCTAGAAAGTGACACTTTAGTGACTGGAAGGCCCATCTTGCCTTCCGCATATGAAATAAACAGTTGGTCTGATTTTCTAAACTGTTTAGTCCTGTCTAAATAATACCTAAGTTGGCGATGAACATCTAAACAGTGCAGTTTCTGTTCTGACCTGTTGCCATAGTTGGGGAAAAAAACTGGGAGATCAATAGTTTGATTCAGATTTGCTTGAGAGGACACTTTGGGCAAAAAGGATGAATTGGTACGCAAGGATACTCTATCTTTGTGAAAAAGTAAATACGGGGGACGACAGCATAGAGCATGGAGTTCCGATACCCTTCTAGCTGAAGTGATGGCTATTAGGAAAAAGCATTTTCCAAGACAACAACTTCATAGAACATGAAGCCGCAGGTTCAAAGGGGGGTAGAATCAATTATGCTAGAACCAAGTTCAGATCCCATGGAGGAGGTGGATCCTTGACAGGGGGCTTAAGAAGAAAGACTCCTTTCAGAAAGGCTTTACAGAGTTTGTGGGACATAATAGTAGACTCTGACACACCCACATGAAAATTAGATATAGCTGCCAATTGAACTCTGATAGTAGAAGGAGAAGAGCCTGCTTGGAAAAGCTCAGCAAGGAAATCCAGAATGGACTGAATAGGTGCAGTAAAGGGGTCTATTTCCCTGGATGCTGCCCAGAAGGAGAAACGTTTCCATTTGCTGCTATAAATCTTCCAGGTAGAAGACTTATGAGAAGCTATCAAAATATCTCTAACTGAGTGAGATATTGAGGGAAGCCTGGCTAAGGTTGGAATTGGAGGAACCACACTGTGAGGTTCAGAGAAGAAAGGGATTGGTGCAGCTGACCCGATTGATGGATCAAGAGATCTGGAACTGGGTCCAGATGCCATGGTTGCACCAAAAGGTAACGGTGAAGAAAGGGAAACCAAACTTGTCGAGGCCGATAAGGGGCAATGAGGATCATTGAGGCCTTCAGAGCGATGGCTTTCCGAATCAGCTGAGGTATCAGTGGGAAGGGGGGAAAGGCATACAGGAGTCCCGGAGGCCAATCGTGAACTAGAGCGTCTCTGATGGGATGACCTGGTAGGGGAAAGAGGGTGAAGAAATCGGGACACTTGCTGTTTTGGGGAGTGGCAAAAAGATCGCAGCAAGGTTGGCCCCAAGTTCAAAAAACTTCTTCCAACACTGATTTCTTCAGAGACCACTCGTGAGGCATGAGAATTGCTCTGCTCAATCTGTCTGCTATCACATTGGACTTGCCGGGAATGTGCGTTGCTATCAGGAAGCGCTGAGAAGAGATCACCCATTGCCACAGTCTGAGTGCTTCTCGACATAAGGGGTAAGATTTGGTCCCGCCTTGCTTGTTGATGTACCACACTACGGACATATTGTCCATCTGAATTGCTATAGTTCCCTTGGGAAGAGAGTCCTGAAGGGCTTGCAATGCTAAAAGCACTGCTCTCATCTCTAGAACATTTATGTGCAAGTTGCACTCGATCGGCTGCCATGGACTGTCCTGCCCTGGTAATGACCCCCCCACCTGATCAGGGAGGCGTCCATTGTCAGAGTTGCAGCCGGGGGCGGGGGAATGAAAGGTCTCCCTAGAAGAAGTTGGGGAGATGTGACCCACCAGGAAAGATTATTCCTGCATGACTGAGTTATGCTGATAGTGTGGGACATTGGCAGAAGCTGAAAAGACCACTGAGTGAAAAGCATCCACTGAAGAATCCTCATGTGGAAGCGGGCTAAGGGGAGGAGAGGAATAGCCGCCGCCATAATCCCTAGGACTTTCAACACCAGTCTGACCTTGACCCTGTTGTGCTGTAATAGAAGAAAAACCTGCTTGTGAATGTCTGCTACTCTTTGTTCCATGAGTCTGGCTGACAGACTGACTGTGTCTAATCTTGCGCCTATAAAGGTAATAGACTGACAAGGCGACAAGACAGACTTTTCATAATTTACAGAGATGGCTAGAGTCTGACAGGTTCGTAAAGTGTAGTCTCTGGCTAAGAGAAGTAGATGCCTGGTGGTGGCAGTCAGAAGCCAGTCGTCTAAGTATGGAAACACCTGGAATCCCTGGCCCCTCAAATGAGCGGCAACCACTGCCATGCATTTGGTGAACACTTGGGGGGCTGTAGTGAGACCAAAGGGCAGGGCCCTGAACTGAAAATGACTGGCTCCTAGACTGAAGCGGAGAAATCTCCTGGATCGTCTGTTCATCTTGATGTGATAGTACGCATCCTGGAGATCTATGGAGCACATCCAGTTGTCCTGACCCAGAAAGGGCAGGATGGACTGCAGCGTGACCATCCGAAATTTTTTTTTCTTGACAAACTTGTTCAAGTTGCTGAGATCCAAAATGGGTCTCCAGTCCCCTGTCTTCTTTGGAACCAAAAAGAATTTGGATTAGATTCTGGATCCTTGTTGGTCTGCTGGAACTGGTTGAATGGCTCTTTTTGCTAGCAGCTTTGAAATTTCTAGTGCTGCTTGCTCCCTTTGACTGGGTGGAACTTCTGGAAGGGAGTTTCTGGATTGTTTTGGGATGTGAATGAATGGAATTCTGTAGCCTTCGGATATGATAGACTGTACCCACTTGTCTTGAGTAAGGGAAAGCCAGGCTTTTGGGTACAGAGATAATCTTCCCCCCGACTGCCTCCGAAGGTGGACAGTCGGGCAGCCCCTCAGGGGTGCTGAAAGGGTTTGTCAGAGAAGGTTTCTCGACTACCCTGATTCTGCAGGCCCCCTCTGCCTCTAGGACGGCGTCTATTATTATTGTTCTCCCCTCTGCCTCTAGAGGGGAAACGACTCTGTGCATCCGGTAAGACTCCCTGTGCTTGTTTGCGGAACCACATCTTCCCCCCTTCTGACCCTTGGGGCAAGGTCTAGAAGGGGTAGAAAAACAGACTCCGACGGCAGAAAGAGTCTTACCTTCTACCTTGCACCTTGTCAGAGTATCCTTCACTTGTGGACCAAAGAGAGATGATCCATCAAAAGGGGAGTTAGTGAAGGACACCTTGAAAGGGTCCGCAAAGCTACATAGCCGCATCCAGGCATGGCAGCGTAAGGCGACCCCTGTACCTGCGGCCCTGCTCACTCCATCAGCCGCGTACGAAATCAGGCGCATGGAGGAGTTAACTACTGAGTTAAGGGTAGCCAGCTGGGAGTTCATCCTATCTTGAAACCCCACAGCTGATGGGTCCTTCAATATTTCACTCATATCCTTGAGTAAGTCCCTTTGGAGACGAGTGAAATGACACAGGTAATTCAGCGAATGCATAGAAAAGGTCGCTGATGAGAACATCCGCTTACCATATCTGTCCATGGTCCTAGATTCCTTATTAGGAGGATGAACAGGTACCGAAGGATCCGCTAGTTCCTTCTTGGTGGCTGCAGCCACCACCATGGCATCCACAGAGACACCTTTGGACAAAAACTCCTTGTCTTTGGGAGCAGTGATAAATTTGGCTGGCCTCCTAGGGGTGGGTTCCACCGAGTCAGGAGCCGCCCAAGCCTTCCTCGCCACCACTTCCATGAGGGGGTCAAAGGGAGGGGACACCCAGGAGGTGGAAGGTCGAGAACCAAACGCCTCAAGATACACTGATTCATCCTCTGAAGGGTTAAGGGCTGGCCAATTCCCCCTCTGTTTCAAGATTTCTAGTATGTCTGCAAAGGAGACATCTTCAGAGGGGGAACGAGGGGAACCCTCAGAATCCTCCAAATCAGTGTCAGAGGTGACAGACTCAGGGGAGTCAATGTGCTTCCTCTTGCACTGTCTCTTCCTAGGGGGTTCTCCTGCAAGGTCAGGAGAGGCCTCGGAAGAGGAGGAAATTCCCACTGTGGATACTTGAGGCGCCGATTCTCTATGGTCCAAAGCAAGGGGGTGAGAAGAAATCACCGCAGGCACTGTGGAGGGAGGGGCTGATGGAGCCGACTGTGGAGTAGAACCAGGTTCTAACATGCTCCGCATGACCTCAAAGGCACCCCTGTCAGTCAGGGCCAGAGGTCTCCACTCCGAAGAGCCAAAAACCTCCCCCGGCACTGACAAGGATGGCTCCAAAGCTGATGTCGGAGCCAAACTAACCAGCGCCGAAGCACCGAGAGGGAGAACGGGGTCGGACAAGGGTCCGATGCCACTCGCCCCCTCAGAGCCGATGAGGGAAGTCCGGTGCCGAGATCCTTCCAAGGAGGAAATCGGAGCAGACGACGGCACCGAAAGGAAAGGTATTGGATCCGACGCTCCCACAGTCTCGGCTCTGAGCAGCACCGGCTCCGAACTCAAGAGAGTCAGAGGAGGAATATCTAATGGAACAGGGGTAGCCATCGACTGTTGAGTTGGGCTGTGTAACATCTAGGCCAGTGCCTCGGACTTAAGAAGTCTACTCACCACCCTCTGCAAATCATGGTCCGAAAGTCTGGAGGACCTAGAGGAGTGTGACCTATGGCTCCGTTCAGACAAGAGCAGTGACGCTGGAGCCGAATGAATGGAGCCGATAGAAGGAGACCTGGATCTCTTTCTAGTAGTCGGTTCTGACAAGGGTATCGGAACTGACTTCGACTTGTCTGTCTCGACTCCAGCCGGAGCCGAGGACACGGTGTGTGTGGCAGGACTAGAATCATTGGCTCCGGCCGGAGCCGATGTTTGAACCGTATGAACGGTCTTTGAACCTCCGGAGGATGGCTCAGACACTGGAGCTGACTGCCTGGAGGGCTTAGAAGGTTTCCCCGACAGACACTGGGTCGGGAGACCCTCGGGCTTCAATAAGCCCCTTAAGATTAATTTGTTTTTACGTTCCTGCAGGACTCTAGGGCTGAAACCGTGACAGACAGCACAAGAGTCCTGCAGGTGTAGAGGTCCCAGGCAATACACACAAGAAGTGTGACCGTCTGTCAGAGACATCTTCTGACAGCACGAGTCACACTTCTTAAAGCCTGAGACCTTCGATTCCTTAGACATATCTAAAGACAACACTAGTGCAATCACTCACACAAACACACAGATTACACTAAAAATTAAATTAAAGTAACTAAATTTAACAAAGATCCTGACAGAAAAAAACACACTCACTCCAACTACTAGGCTGGGTGGGAAGGGGCCTAAGGCCTAAGGGAAATAACCCTTGGAAAAAAATTTTGGAAAGGGAAGATATCTGTAAGGGAGTACTAACAAACTAAGTAAGTAACTAATTACTATCGAAAAACTAACTTAAAGGGGGTCTAAGTATGCTAGAACTTTAGAAATTTAACTAACCTGCAGAGCCGGTTGGAAAAGCATCTCATCAGCTAAGCGGCAAACGAGATCTGAGGAGTTACCGCCTAGCATTGTGGGATATGGGGGAGCCACGAGCCGGTGGAATTAGCTCTCGAGCTTTAGTATTGGCCGAGTCGGAGCCGAGGATCGGCTCCGAACCCATCCAGCAAGAATGAAGGTGGGATAGACAACTTAACATCAATCCTTTCTGTGCACCTTAATTCTTATAATATTGTTCTTAACAGAAACCATTACATTACATCTGTAGACATATTAAGAGTAAATCGCAAGAAGGGACTATACTGTTCAGTCTATGGTAAAATGAAGTCAAATCATGTCCATTGCCCTTCCAACAAATAAAAATGTCATTGACAAATTGTTGATAAAAAGCTACCTGCCCATCTTTCATATTCATAACATTCTGCTTTTCCCACTCTAACATCACTAAATTTGCATTTGAATTGGCACAGCTGGTACCGATAGCAACACCAGCTGTTTGCCAATAGTAATATCTACAAATACAAACACATTATGTTCTAGAACTAGTTCTAAAAGCATGCAAATAAAATCACTGTGCTGTGGGCTATAATTATCATGTCTAAGCAGAACATTCTTCACCATTCGAATACCTTCATCATTGGGAATACATGTGAAGAGTGAGACTACATCCATTGTAGCAAGTAACTCAAAAGGAAACTCAGATGCCTTACTGACAAAACTATATAAATCCTGCAGAAACTGTTGTGTATCTTTTAAAACAAAAGGATACAAATTCAAAACATTCCTCAATTGTGTGTCAGGATATATAGACAGAGGTTAAGTCAACCACCCCCCTCCGGCAACAATGGGTCTCAATGGGGGGAGTGTTGGATGTTTATGTACCTTCGGGAGACCATGTAGTTGTAGTATCAGTGGTTCTTTAACACTGAAATAGTCAAGTAGCTGTTTATCTAACAATCCCATATGAAAACATTCAAGCAAAGCACTATTTGTTGTTTCATGTTATACACTTTATTCAACTGAATGATAGTATAAACTGTGCGATCTGCTAACATTTCATTACTTTTCTTCAAATAATAATCAGTATTTAAAACAACAATAGGACCCCCTTTATCCGAGGGGCATATTACAATATCTAGATTTAAACGTAAACTCTGCAATGCTTTAAACTCTTTGTTCGTTAAATTAAAATCATTGTGGTGTCACCACACATCAAGTAAACTGTATACATAACTTTCACGAGCTTTAATAAAAACCTCGATGTTACCAGGCAGTAATGGAACAAACTGACGAGGTTTTTTAAAATTAGTGGGCATATTATCATCACTGCCCTTGTATAGCAATTTCAGGCCTAAATTACGAGCAAACAGCCTTAACTCAATTAATAACTCACTGACATCTGTATGTGAAGTAGGTATAAAACCAAGTCCTCTTTGCAACAATGACTGTTCATGTAAAGTCAAATCATACCTGGAAATATTCCAGACTAAGTCTCTGAATTTAGATTCCACATTTTCTTCAATGACTTGTTTTGGTATGAGGCTGGTGGTTCTTTCCATTTTTGTCCTGAACGACGATACTCCTGCTCGAACGACTTCTTCCTGTTCTGACAGAACAGCAGCGGAAGAGACGAAAAAAACTGATATTGTTGGGAGGAGAAATAATGTTCATCCTCACTGTCAGAGTAGAAGTGGAAGCCTTGTCAGGGCATTCCACATTAGTAGTTATAACTTCACTCAATGGTGAAGAATACACTGATGTACATGACTCTGGAGAAACAATCTTAACAGAATTAAACTGAACAGTAACTTCTTGTTGGTTAACAATGGTTATGTCCAAGGTTTGAATCATACCACTTACCAGCTCTGTTGATTGACAGGCGGTAGTGTTAATAGAAGCAACTCGAGTCCTTGGCCAAGTAAACACATTATGTTTTTTAAAGATCTCTAGAAAGTTTCTTTTTTGCAGCAACAACTTTTTCTCATACTGAGTAATTTTCTCAATAAGTTCACTGAGAAATAAGTCCATGCTCTCTTCACCAATGAGGGCAGCTAATTCACATTGATTATGTTGTACCTTACCTATGAGTTCCAATTCCATGGGCTGGAAGAACTCAATAAGTAATCGTAGGTAGGCCCTACTGGTTTGCAAGTTGGGCCGTTGCCATTGTGCCAATAGCTGGGGATAGGTGTCACTCTATGTAGGCATAGTGAGGACACAAAGTCCCCTTGGTATAACGTTCATACTAATACATGCTTCTGAATGGAAGCGTTGGCACTGAAGAAGCTTAAATTTGTAGAAATCATTCTCTATATTCCTCTTCATGTCATGTACCTTCAAAGTAGTGCCTTCATCAAATGATACATCCGATTTATCATAAACCATTTCCTCAGACAGCAATGGATTTAGCTGATCTGACATAAAGTTCATAAGGCATTTATTCTCCACAGTTCTTGAATTGGCATAAACACTTATGTCCATAGATACAGAGTTACCTTCTGCCATGCTTGCCAGACCAGTTCAAAGCAATACAGCAAGAAAATCCCAATAAGGCAAGCTAATAAAATCCCAACAGCAATCAGAATGAAAAATTCCAACCTGGAAGGTAAACGCTGACAGCAAATGATGTAAAATGTCTTTTATTGCAAAATGGAACCAGAAGTAAACGCTTTTGAGGTCAAACAAACCACTTCATCAGACATAGTTACAATAAAAATCACAGTATACTTACATACATCATAAAAATTGATTATTGCACAAGGAGAGGTGAAGTATTTAGTGCACTTGCAAAGCACACTCTAGAGTTAGGAAGGGAACATACTTTTTTATTTCAAGTTTTATCTGTTATACATGGCAATGGCAGACTAAGACCCATTAGTCATAAAAACATTGAACTAGAGTGGATCCTGAGACTTGGGGCACATAGATATATGGGGCTTAATGGTTCTGTCCCTATTAAATTAGCTTTAAGGATAAAGAAACTTAAATGAAAAGGTTAAACAATGTATAACTATGGGTCTACCTGATAACACCGACACTCCAAAACACTGACAATGAAATAACTGACACAACAAAACCGAAAGTTCAAAAACATCAAACTTCACATGCCCGACAAATCAATCCCAACAATCAACAAAACAAATACCTTTCCCGAAAAACACACACACAACACAAGCACACCAAAAACCCTACAATCCTACACTAAACCTTACATACACAACTATCTATGCACTAACCTTAACCCAAACCTTAACCCTAAGGTCCGTCACTATCGCACACTTACCTTACCCTCACCCTAACCCTAACTCACTTAACCCGCCCCTAAACCTAAAGTCCATCACTATCGCACACTTACCTGACCCGCACCCTACCCTAACATCCATCACTATCACACACTTACCTTACCCACACCCTCACCCTAACGTCCGTTCCTATTGCACACTTACCTTAACATGTCAGTGTTCTCAGCGTCGGGATTCTCAACTTTCCGTCTTCTCCGTTGTCGATCTTCTGGTGTTGGTGTTCTCATTGTCGGCGTTGTGGACTTTCGGCATTTTCAGGTAGACTCATAACTATATATCTATGTGGATTTTTATGCTGTATGTAAGTAGCTGTTGCTTTAACTTGCTTTTTACTAATTGTTTTATTAATTGTGTTTTTGGAGGGAATTTTGTTGATTAATTGGCTGTTGGGGAGTTTGTTTATAAGGATGCTGTGTTTCTTATTGTAACTATGTCTGATGAAGCAGTTTGTTTGACCGTGAAAGCGCTTACTTCTGGTTCTATTTTGCAATAAAAGACTTTTTACATCATTTTCTGTCAGCATTTACCTTCCAGGTTGGGATCTTTCATTCTGATTGCTGTTGGGATTTTATTAGCTTGCCTTATTGGGATTTTTCTTTCTGTATTACTTTTTAAGTATTGTTCTTACAAACATAGAAAACTGATAGATCAAGAGGTTTGCAGCAGCAGCAAACAGCTTTGCCTACCGCTTGTTTTACACGATACCTCTCAGAGTCTTAGCACAAGAAATATGAACACATTTTAAATATTGCTCTTATTAAGTTAGAAAGTTGCTAGAATAACAGGATTTGTGTTAGAATGCATTTTCTGAAGGTTGTGAATTCTGAAGCTCAAATGCCATATCATTATTTTGGGACTTTAATCCTTCGATCATCCCAGTGATTTATCAAAAAAAAAAAAAACTGTCTATGAGGAATGGACCAAAAATATGAGTTAAAAACTGGGCATTCTACAAAAAATCTTTAGAGTGGAGATGTCTGTTAGAGCAAAGGCTGAAAATAGGAACAAATGTAATATCCATTCTGTGTTCAACATTCGGATCCCCTTCAGTTTACCCTGGCTACACGGTTGCCTTTTCATGTAGATTCAGGACTGTCAGCATGGTGAAAATGAAAATGAGGTCTGAACTCTAGAATTGCTGAATCCCAAAAAGGTGCTCCATGTAGCGATACTCACATTGTGTAAGTGTTTGTGTTTATGGGATGGAAACTGCAATTGCTTACATCAATTGGGTGTGTCAGGTTAGCAAGATGGTAAGTCTGATTGCCTACATCAGGTCGGTGTGTCAGGTTAGAGGGATGGAAACTCTGATTGCTTTCATCAGGTGGGTATCTCAGGTTAGAGGGTTGGCAACAGTGATTGGTTACACTGGATCTGTGTGTCAGGTTAGATTTACAAAGTGTTACATTAGGTCTGTCAAGTTTGGAAATGCAAGTAAGTAGTGCACAGTTCACAGTCTTTGTTTCATTAACATCCAACCTCCTCTTCATTTGTCAGCAAATTGTGTTTTCTCTGTCAGGTTTTTAGTATTATTTAGCATAAAAGATAAGAAAAGAAATAAAAAGAAGAAGAAATATTTGAAATGAGGAAAAGAAATCTATGACATATACACAGCAGAAAATGTTAGTGCACATGAGATATGCTTACATAGGTTTGCATTTCATCTGTCACTCCAATGCACTTTCAGAAAACAGGATGGGTGCCTTATTGATCTATGCCACACAAATGGTTTTGCACCAAAGAACTGACGTCTTTTTTCACACAACCATCCTCAGCAGAATGGACACTGATATCAAACCGTAAAAGTATTTTCACATGTATTATTATATTTCAACATAGTGTACTTAGTGATCACACAACCTGTTATGATTATTGATTGCACATTTACAGGTATGCCTTACCTTTCTATTCTTTCTGATCATTCATCGTTTATCTGCCCAGTACTCTGAGATGTGCAATTTGTGAGCCATGCTATATCACTGGCCTTAAAATGCCTAAGGGTATTTATAGGTTCATAGGCTCATAGGTTGGTACTAGGCTATCAGCTCTAGGGCCTATACAAGCTTAGCCATAACAATTCACTGGATATTTCTTCCCACAATATTTACTTCCCTGGACCCCTGTCTAGCAGGGTGACTGATGTGATCCCCATGGTGAATTTCCTATCTCCCATCCAATTGTCAAATTTCCTTTTGAAGAGGGACAAGGAGGCACTCAGCTTGACATGTATGGGCAGTCTATTCCAGAGTATGGCGTGTCTCTGGGTCAGGAACTTATCCCTCCAGCATGTTTTGTTCATTGTGATGACAAGGTTTAGAGCCCTGGAGCATGTGGCTCTGAGGGATTGGGATTTCTTTAAGTGGAGCATGTCCAACAGCTCAGGGTTTGACATGGCCTTGTATGTTAAGCAGAGATCGTCTCTGAGTAGACAATATGCCATAGAGTATAACTGGAGTTTTTTTAGATGGCCAGCATAGGGCATCTGCTTTAGGCCTGTGATTCTTTTAGTGAGGTATTTCTGCAGCCTTTCCAGCTGTTGCAGATGTCTTGTGAGGTACATACCAAATGAGGCATTGTACTCTATAATGGGTCTAATGAGGGATGAGTACAGTGGGACAATGTCGTCCTTTTTTGTGGATGAAAAGCCCTTAGTAATGAGGTGTGCCACATAGAAGGATTTCCTGACTGTTGTGGCAATAAGGTTATCGAAGGTGAGACCACTGTCCACCTGTGTCCCTAAGTCTCTCATCACACTTTCGGTATTTACTGTACTGCCACCTATGTGGTAATTCATGGGTACATGTTTTTTTCCCAAAGGGGATAACTATACATTTCTTGGCATTAAGCTTGAGCCCATGGCTCTGGCACAAAGCATCTGTTTCTGTAAGGCCCTTTTGTAGAAAATGCACATAATTTGGAGATTCATTAATGGCTCCCAGTTTGCAGCCATCTGAGAACTTTGTTAGTCAGAGTCCCTCAGTGCTGGCCTGTACTTCAGAGAAGTAGATTCCAAACAAGAGCGGTCTCAGGACTGAACCCTGAGGTACTCCACTTGTCACTTGTCTGGAGCTGGATTTGGAGTCAGCTACTTTTACAGTCTGGGTTTTGTCAGTAAGCCAGTTGGCAACCCATTGAGTGATGTAAGGATTTATGCCCAGCTTAGTAAGTTTATCGATGGTGTCAAAGGCCTTGGTGAGGTCCGGATAGGCTGTGTGGGCTGCCTTACCCTCCTCCACAGCCCTGGAGACTGATTCTAAGAAGTCAATCAGGTTCGAGAGACAAGGTCACGCCCTTCACGAACCCAAACTGGGTGGGGTCCAGTGTTTGAAGGTTGCCAATGTCTTTGTTTATACGTTCCATGATAATGCGTTCCATGCCCTTGCAGATCAGGCTCATCAGACTGATGGGTTGGTAGTTCCCGGGATCCAAGGTGGATCCCCCCTTGTGGAGTGGGATAACTGTAGCTGTGTGCCACTAAGTGGGCATGACGCCTTAGGTGAGGCTGTGATTAAACATGACACTTAGGTGAGGTGCCAGTTCATTTTGTAGTTCATGTAGTACACAGCTGGTCCCATGGATGCTGTATTCTTAGCTTTGGAGAGTGTGGTTTCTACCAGTGTGGCCATGTTTACTGGAATTTGGTAATCTTTTGGTATTGAGATGGGCCCTTTAGGGGGTGAGATTGGGTGAAGTTGGTACTAAATCGATCTGCCAGGATATTGGCAATATCTTAGTGATCAGTATATTTAATGCCATTCTGTTGTAGCTCAGAGCAGATCTGAGCATTGTCATTTAGATTATTGACATAACTATAGAATGACTTGTGGTTGTCTCTGGAATCTTTGGCAATTTTATTTTTGTAACTAGATTTGGAGGATTTTATGAGGGATCTCAGCTTCTTAATGAGGCTGGTACGGGAGTTTTTTGCATCCTGGGATTTTCCTCTTTTCTGCATCAGTTTCTTACTTCTGTTGTATAGTTTGTTTATGGCTGGAGACCACCAGATTGGCTTCCTTTTTTGGAGGAGGGCATCTTGGTTCTATTTGGGATGGCACAATTCATGCACGAGTGGATGTGCTCATACAGTGCCTTAGTGTAGGATTCAGCAGTCAAACTTTCAGCTCCCGCCTGCATGGGTGTCATGAAGTTTGTTACTTTTGACTTGAGTAGCATTAAGTTGTTTTTTTAAGGAGGTTTCCTTACTGGGGGGTGGGGGTGGAATGTGGACGTCAAGAGTAATTTGCTTATGGTCAGACCTGACCAATGAGGGGGTGACCACTGGTGTGGAGCATCTATCTCCCATGTTGGTAATGACCAGATCTAGGATATTGGAGCTCCTGGTGGGACAATGGATTAGTGGATCCAGGGCACTGGAATTTATGAATTCCAAGAACTGTTGGGAACAGGTGTTGGTACCCAAGTAGATTTCCCAGTTAATGGCAGGGTAGTTGAAATCACTCAGTATTAGGGTGAGTGTTTGGTTGTATCTTAATATTTTCCACTATGTTTAGAAAGGTGTAGTGAGAATCTTGGCACATGGTGTGGGATCTGTAGCAAGCTACAATTTGGATTGCAGTCTTAACTAGTGTTAGTTGCACCTGGAGAATTTCAGATGCATTGTGTTGGGCAACTAGCCTGGAGGTGTAAATATCCTTGGTGAATAGAGGAGAAGGAAGAAAGCTCTACTAACTCAGGACCTTCCCCCTGCTTTACGGGAATCTACGACTTTACAGACCACATACTACTTAAGTATGTTCACCTAATTGACTGTGTACTTACTGCTCCAACTACCCTCCATCTATTTAAGGCTGTTAACACACCACTGCACCTAAGTATTCCTCCTGTCTCCCCTCCTTCTGCTAGTTATTTTCCAAATTTCAAATCTGTCTTAATCCTCATGCCTGTGGTCCCTCTACTGAAATCTAGATATCCACCAAACCCCTCTGCCTTAGTCTTGCTGCACTCTCCATCTCATCTACAAGATCTCTAGCTCTGCTATATTCTCTGCCCCTGCTACCCAGCCTGACGCTATTTCTTCCTGTCTTCCTCTAATCTCTATCCTTTTTTGTGCTCTTGCTCCTTCAACTATCTGTGTCTGAGTTTCTCCCTTTTAATCCAGGACTGCTGCTGTCTACTTCCCCTCCTTACCTCTGCTATCTTCTTCTTTGACTTATTTTAAAAGAAAAGAAAGTAAATCCCTCTTCTAACCTTTCCTCTGACTCACATTTGGTGCACTGATTGTCTCTATAGTGATTACTCTGTGAGGGTCTTCCCGGTCCGTTCACCCTCCGCTACGCTCCGGCCTCACTCCGCTCTGCTACCCTACCCCCAAATCTCACCCACCCCCTCAACTCCCAGCCTTATAGTCACAAAACCACTCCCACTCCTCTTTGCCTCCTATCAAAAGAGGCACCACACCCTTCAGCTATTAACCCCCTCCGCCTCATTAATATCATCATTCTCCACTCTAGTCTACTTTCCCCTCCCCAACTGCATATCCTATATCCTATACTATTCACCACAAACCAACACCAAGGCAGCTACCTCCACCCCATCCTATAACACAGACCAACACATATCAATCCTTCCACCTACTATGCACATCATACCCAAAACCTTATTTCTAACTTTTTTACCTTTCTTCCTTCTCCTCTTACAAAAACTTACCCAACTACCAAATCTCTCATACTCCACACCCTTTCACACTACCTCAACATACCTTAAGGCTGAACCCCTATATACAGCCCACATTTCTTCTCACCTCTACCTACTTAACAACCATATACTATTCACAAGAAACATTTGTCCCACTCCAAATGCACACCCCCCTCCCACACTCCCCAGACTTCCATCTCTTTTCCATTGTCCTCTAACTCTACATCTAGAAAACTAATATCCTTATTTTATGATGTAATATCTATCCTCCTGTCTGGAGATAGTCATCCCAATCCTGGACTGCCTGCCTACCAAACTATCAACACTACGTCAGCCATATATCACATGCCAATATGTCAGTCTTCTTAGCTACTCTTAATGCCCAAAGCCTCTGTAATAAACTCCCCAACTTCCATGCTTGGCTCTCCCACAATCACCCTGACATCCTTTGCATTTCCAAAACTTGGCTAAAGCCATACCTAAACAACACTGAAATAATCCCCCCAACTACAAACTTATTAGAAATGACAGAACTAAAAAGAAAGGTGGAGGAGCAGCCTTTATGTATTTCTCCTCTCTAACAGTAACACCCTATACTAACCCTATACCTAAATTCTCCACAGCAGAAATGACTATTGCTCTACTAAAAATGAATAGTCATACAAATATAGTCATAACTGTACTCTATAGCCCTCCTGGTAACAATGCTCCCATTCTAGAAGATATACCTTTCTGGTTCTCATCCATCATCTCAAATGAAACAATCATCCTAGGGGATGTTAACATCAACTGGTCATCCATACATTCTCCCAATAATTCCCATAATTTAAACCTATATGGTTTCTCTCAATTAATAAACTCTTCCACCCATCCCAATAAAGACAACTTCTCCAGCACTATTCTGGACTGGATATTAGTCTCCCAACCCAACAATATCTCTGACAGTGGCATTTTGCCTGACTCCCTTAGTGACCACCTACCTGCCTTTGCAATTCGCTTCCCATCCCCACTACACTTACTGCACAATTATATCACAACATGCACCCTCACTAACTTTAACCCTTAATCCTTCTCTGACTGCCTAAAAAAATAAACTGGAGCCCATTAAAAACTCTCCCCCTCAATGATGCAGTTAATTATTTTAATGCCATATTCACCAATGTATAAAATAACTTCACCTCTCCCAGAACTTAAAGAGTAAAACCCAAAATTCCCAATGGCTTTCCAAAGACACAATTACACTTATACATTCCTAGGATAATCTCTGGAAAGCCCACCAAAAAC
This sequence comes from Protopterus annectens, assembly GCF_019279795.1. Taxonomy (NCBI): domain Eukaryota; kingdom Metazoa; phylum Chordata; order Ceratodontiformes; family Protopteridae; genus Protopterus; species Protopterus annectens. The sequence goes on from NC_056732.1 coordinate 1,791,295,037, forward strand.
TCAAATCCCCACTTTCCTACAATCAATATAAGCAACTCCGCAACATAGTAAAAAAACACATTAACTCTGAGCGTAGATCCTATTACTCAAAGCTCCAAAACAACCATTAGTCTAATCCCAAGAAATTCTGGATTAGTATCACCACCCTCTTCAAACCTGGCAGAAAAGAAAACCCCTGTCCTGACCCTAGTGCTCCTAACCATACTTTAGCCACCAACTTTAACACTTTCATTGATTCTATAGCCAAGCTCACAACATCTTTCCTAATGAACTCACTAACTTCCTCTACCCCTCTCTCACCTAACCTGTTTTCTCTACCACCAACCCCCCCCTCAAATCTATCTGTGTCAACACTGTTAAAAAACTTCTCCATAAATTAAAACCTTGCTCTAATGCCCCTGATAACCTACCATCACACTTCCTAAAGTTATCCGCCAACAGTAAAGCCCTCCCCATCTGCATTCTCATCAACCATTCTATCCAAAAATCTTATGCACCCCTTCTTTTGAAAAAGCATTCATCATCACCATACATAAAAGAGGCAATAACAATGACATCCCTAACTTTCGGCCCATAGCCATACTCTCACCCATCTCTAAAATACTTGAAAGTGTGTCCATCAACAACTACTATCCTTCCTCCTAGATAATAACCTCTGGTCCCCAACATAATACGATTTCAGACCTCACCATAGTACCTCCACTCCCCTCTTATCTTTCCTCGACATATAACCTCTGGTCCCCAACATAATACGATTTCAGACCTCACCATAGTACCTCCACTCCCCTCTTATCTTTCCTCGACATATAACCTCTGGTCCCCAACATAATACGATTTCAGACCTCACCATAGTACCTCCACTCCCCTCTTATCTTTCCTCGACATATAACCTCTGGTCCCCAACATAATACGATTTCAGACCTCACCATAGTACCTCCACTCCCCTCTTATCTTTCCTCGACATATAACCTCTGGTCCCCAACATAATACGATTTCAGACCTCACCATAGTACCTCCACTCCCCTCTTATCTTTCCTCGACATTGTCAACCATGCCTGAGATTCAAATTACATTGCACCCTCTCTATTCCTAGATGTATCGAAAGCCTTTCAATCTTTCTCTCCCAGCAGAGTGCTGCCCCCCTGACATCTCAGATGCTCAGGTAAGAGCCGCCCTCTCCAAAGCAAAAACACAGCATCAATGGGACCAGATGGTGTCCTGGGCTGTGTCCTACATGAACTCCAAGAAGAGCTAAACCCAAACATAAAACTACTGTTCAGTTCCATCCTTACCACAGGATATGTACCCAAAGAGTGGTGTACAGCAACAGTGGTCCCTCTCCACAAAGCTGATGCCTCAACGGATCCTGGAAACTATCGCCCCATAAGCCTGACTAGCTTGGGCTGCAAAGCTATGGAAAGGATCATCATGGACCTCATAAATAAAGATATTGGGGACCTACAGGCACTGGATCCTACCCAGTGCAGCTTTGTTAAGGGCAGATCCTGCCTCTTAAACCTGGTTGATTTCTTTGAAACAGTCACCAAGGCCATTGACGAGGGGAAGGTGGTCCACACAGCCTACTTGGACCTCACAAAAGTCTTCGATACAATACCCCACTCGGGCATTATAGATAAGCTCACCAGCTTAAATATAAACCCCTATGTCACTAGATGGGTTGCAAACTGGCTCAAGGAAAGAACCCACATGGTTAGAATTGCTGGAGCCATGTCAGACTCCAAACCAGTTACAAGTGGCATCCCACAAGGCTCAGTCCTGGGACCTCTCTTGTTCGGTATATATTTCTCGGAGGTACAGACCAACACAGAAGGACTGTGGCTGACCAAGTTCACAGATGACTGCAAACTGGGCGCCATAATCGACTCTCCAGCCGACACAAGCATCCTCCAAAAGGGCCTCATAGAAACAGACAACTGGTGCCAGAGCCATGGCCTCAAGCTAAACATCAAAAAGTGTATAGTCATCCCCTTTGGCAAAAACAAAGTGCCCACAAATTACCACATAGGTGGTAATCCATTAAGTATGAAAGAAGTAATTAGGGACCTGGGGACCCAAGTTGATAGCAATCTCTCATTTGACAACCACGTGGCCAAAGTGGTTAGAAAAACATTTTATATTGCCCACATAATCATGAAGGGATTCACATCTAGATCAGGGGAGGTCATCGTGCCTCTTTACTCATCCCTCATCAGGCCCATAATTGAGTACAATGCCCCTTTTGGGATGTACCTTACCAGACACCTGCAGCAACTGGAAAGACCCCAAAAGTACCTCACCATGAGGATCAAAGGGCTCAAACACATGCCATATGCTGCCCAGTTAAAGAAACTCCAGCTCTACTCAGTGGCATACCACCTGCTCAGAGGCGATCTGTGCCTGACGTATAAAGCCATGTCCAACCCGGAATTAATGGACATGCTGCACCTCAGAAAATCCAAATCCCTTCAAGCTACGCGCTCGAGAGACTTGAACCTCAGCACTGAAATAAATAGGACATGCTGGAGGGACAGATTCATAACCCAGAGGCTCCCTTCACTCTGGAATAAAATCCCAGTCCAGGTTAGGCAGAGTCCCTCATTGACTCTCTTCAAGAGGAATCTTGATGAGTGGATGGGGGATCGTAGGTTTACCCCGGGTATCACTTCTGTGTCACTGTTAGACAGAGGCACAGTATACTAACCTCGAAAAAGGGCATAGCAAAATTAATTTAAAATGGGTGGCGAAAGCCATACACACTCTGGCTAGGCTTATAAATACCCTAGGGCAGACAGCCTAGTATGAACCTATGAACCTATGAACCTATAAAATACAAAGATAGATGCAATCCATTAATAATGTACACCATTATAAAAAGACAAATGTGTAGCTAGCCAAAATGATGGTGAGGAGAGTTATATATGTTTAGAAGACTACAAAAACACTTTTTCTTCAGGATATACCTGTACAGAGGGGTACTGACCTTCAGCACATATGCTCCCATTTTGTCACCTACATACTGCATATGCTGGAATGTATGTAAGACTAGTGTGAAGCAAAGGCTTTTACACTTTTATCTGTATGCATTAGTTAGAAGTGCACTGATGGCATGGGGCCTGTCTGTCAAGCCATTTCAGAGGTACACATGATTGACAATATATGAAACTGGAATGCTGTGTGATAAATATGTACAAATGTGTCAGGGACAGGTCCTTTGATGGCTCTTTTAGCATTTAAAAGACATTTTGTTAGCAAGATGAGTGATCTGCCTGCTCTTTCTTTTTTTTCGATGGGGGGGTTGGAGGCAAGGATGAGTAACTATTATGGCACAAAGAAAAATGGACTGCACTTTTTTGGGGGAGAGTAAGAAACTTTACTGTTCTGGCACAAACAAGGATATGTTGCTCTTGTTACTCTCCATTGTTTAGTATCCTGCGTGTTGTTAGTATTTCACATGTCTAGACTGTTTTGCTTCTCCAGTGGGTAATACTGACTGGCTAACTTTTCTCTTTTATCTGGAAACAGTTATTTTGTAGTTATGTGATACTTATGTGTGTTATACTTTCTTGTGTTTTAGGACACCGATGAGTATGCCACTCAGGGATATCAATGTAGGGAGATCCCCCCAATGATACTGAAAATGAAGTCATATTTGATTTCTTTTGGCAACATGGTGTTTTTCTACTGGAAATGGGATGGGGAGATATGACCTGTAAGATGTGAATATGGCAACAGATTGTTCATGATTTCAGTGCCATTGATGGCTATTGCATAATGTACAAACAGGTGCCCCACAGGGCCACTGACATGATAACATCTGCAAGGAGCTGAGGAGCTGCAGTGGTCTGTGATGAAATTGTTACCAGGGGATGGCCTGCTAGGGAACCACCACTAACCCCAATGAAGAGTTTCTGCCCAATCCCAGAGATCTAAACAGCTCTGAGGAGAGTGCAGTACAGCATGTCCTGGATGTGGGAGCAACACCTTCCGAAACAGTAAGCATGTCCCAAGAAGATCTTCCAGGTAAATGTTAATATTTCAATAACTGAATACTGTTGTATAGTAAAACAATTGAAATGAATTAGTTAATTTGGCATTAACATGTCTTGTTTTGGGAGGGGATGAAGATTGCTGGAGTTATAAGCTTACTTTGGAGATGTCAACAACATTCTTGTTCAAAGTACTGTTAATGCACATATACAGGGGTAAATGTATTACCCCCCTCTGTTACTGTTAATTGTGATTATGTTGCCCTTACCTCTTGCTTAACTTCTTCCAGGACCAGCTGGAGTACAGTGCAGTACATGTTCTGCAGATGGAATGCCAGTTTTGTTAATGTCAGTAGTGCTGAGCATTTGAAAGAAATATTGTAGTTTGTGATTTTGATCTTAGGCCTGTTGTGTGTATTGCTGTGTGTACTGTAGCAGCGCTGTTAGTTTGCTAGCATATATTGCACAATAGTAGCACAGGTAGTAGTATATTCCTGTCTTTCATGCTTTTTATCACAGGTGATCATGAGAGTGGGAGTGTGGGTCCTGGGCCACCTGATGTCAGTGTATGGGCTGACTGATGATGATGGTAGCCAAACTGAGGAACAGTTGGGGGGGGGGTGCACATATTGAATCTGACACCGAGGTTGACATACAGCCACCCCCTGCATTTTCATCAGAAACAGCCAGTAGGCCTACACCTACTCAGTCCACTGAGGCCATAGATATTGGACAGGTGGAGGGCAAGGACATTGATCAGGAAGGTGTGGCTACTGTGCCTTCAGTGTCTGCTGAGAATGTCCATAGGCAAAGAGTGGGTCAGGTGCCACACAGGAGAATTGATAGGGGGAATTAGTGAAGGCCTGCTGTCCATCCCCTACCTGGTGCAGGTGTCACCTCCTGTGCCACTCAGTGTAGGTTTACAGCCATCATGGAGGCACAGGCACTTTCCCATGGGTGATCCAGACAAATGCTCAGGGTTCTGGATGTGGCACAGTCTAACATGAGTGACTGCCTCCACCATTTTGCCAATTCACTGGATCGGTTGAGTGACATGTTGAAATGAGGGGTGTCTGTGATGGACCAAGGGGTGTCCGTCATGGAACGAGCAGTGTCTGTGATTGAACATTTGCTGGGAGGGGAACAGCATCCGCATAGGTTTAGGTCAGCCACATCATCTGCTGTCAGCCAATATGGCTGTGACTGATCATGCTGCCATAGAGCCAGTAGATCCACTGCTCAATCAGTGAGTCTTCTGTCCACACACAGATGTGGCAGGCCATGGAATCATGGTCCTGTGTGTCCCCTTGTAGGGAGCGCATCCAGTAGACATCATTCAAGTTCAAGCATTGCATCTGACCCTAACCCCATCTTGACAACATCATGTATAAGTCATAACTAGGCCATATCCCTGTTTTTTATCTTTTGGATTCTGGGGTACAAAAGCTGTGTCTGATGCTCAGGGTGCATGGCTAACTTAGTGCTAACTTAGTCTGCATTTATGTTGTTGAACTGCTCATTCTACCTTTGACTTATATTGGCCTTTGAAAGTTATACAGTTGCTAGACAGATAAAGTCAGACAGAACACAGTCTTTAATGCAAGCACCATGGCACAAGTCTGTCTTTTGCAAGACTGCAGCTGAACTTACAGCAGCAGCCCATGTATGTGACAAAATGTTGGGGGCCTGTATAGGTTCATAGCTTTATAGGTTCATACGAGGCTACTACCATAATGACCCTAGGTTCATAGGTTCATAGGCAGTTACTAGGTTAATGGCCCTAGGGCCTTGTCATGCCTACCAAGTTGTACCATTGTTCCCTTATAGAACAAGATATGTAGTCCATATTTGCAAATCCATGATCAGCACTGGTTGACCATGTCTAAGAGTGACAGGTGAAACCCCTGGGGTAAATCGACAATTTCCCATGCAGTTGTCCCAGTTACCCTTAAATAGGGTCAATAAAGAGCTCAGTTTCTTGTGACTTGGGAGTTTGTTCCATGGGAGTGGCAATCTCTGGGAGATATATCTGTCTCTCCAGCATGTCCTTTTGATGTTGCAAGATAGGTTAAGGTCCCTAGAGTCTTGTCCCATGTGATTTGGAAAAGTGCCGCATTTCCTTTAAGACAGGGTTCGAGACTGCTCTGTAGGCCAGCCTCAAGTCACTGCTCAGCAGCCTGCAGGTTACAGAGTACAGTGACAGGTCTTTCAATCTTTTCATATAGGTCATGTTTTGTAGGCCCTGGATTTTCTTAGTGAGAAACCTCTAAGTTCTCTCCAGCTGCTGCAGGTTCTGGTTATATACATGCAAAAGGGAGCATTGTACTCAGTTATTGGTCTAATGCAGGATGAGTATAATGGAGTGATAACATCCTTAGTCTTGGATGCTGTGTCCTCACTTATAAGGTGTGCAATGTAAAGGGTATTATTAACCACTGTGGACACTTGATGATCAAAGATGAGGTTGCCATCAATCTGCATTCACAAATCTTTCACCATTGGGTTAGAACATAGAGGGTATTATTAATAGTGCAATTTGATGAAAGGAATAATAGTGCATTAATTTGGGTTAACTTTAAGTCTATGGCTTTGGCAACAATCATTTATGTATGTAAGCACATTTTTTAGTATGTTGACATTGTTTGGGGATTTAATGATCACGCCCAGTTTGTCATCATCAGCAAATTGTTGAGCCACAGGCTTTTACTCCCCTGATTTTCTGAGGTATACATTCCAAGCAGTAGGGGGCCCAGCATAAACCCTTGTGGGATGCATTGATGACAGACCTGCTGGTAGAGGTGGAATCCCCACTTATGACAGTATGCATTCTGTTGTTGAGCCAGTTGGCTACCCATTTAATGATGCATGTGTTAATCCCCAGGTGCTTGAGTGGGGGATTGTGCCAAAGCCCTTGGGCAAGTTGAGATAGGCAGTATGTACTGATTTGTCCTCATCCAGGGCTTTGGTGACACTATCAAAGAATTCCACTAGGTTTAACAGGCATGATCTGCCCTTGATGAAGTCATAGTAAATTGGGTAAAGAGTTTGAGGGTCACCAGTGTCCATGTTGATAAGGTTCACAATGATTCTCCCCATGGCCTTACTGACCAGGCTGGTCAGGCATATAGGTGTATAGTTTCCTGTGTCAGTTGAGGGACCCCCCCATGCAGGGGTATTATAGTTGCTGTTTTCCCCTCTGCCAGGAAAAAGCCAGTACTTAGAATGTGGTTGAAGAGAGCACCCAGTGGTTCTGCTAACTCTCACTTTAGAATCTTTAGTAAGCAGCCTGGGATATTATCCAGTCCCACAGAGGCTGTGATTTTGGCATTGACGAATGCTGTTAGGACCAGTTATTTGGAGATTATAGTTAGACAACTGTTGACAGGTTGCTGTGGGGTATGATCAGTGGAGACAGGTGAGTGAGACTGTTGCCAAACCCGTGTGCTAACAGGTTGGCTATGTTCTCAGGTATGGTATGAATAGTACCATCCACTATGAATTTGGTGCAATGACGGACCTTCCCTTTTGCATTACAGACATAGCTAAAGAATGCCTTGTGATTATCTTTAGCTATGGATGCTAATTTAGTTTCATAATTAACTTTAGGAGACTTTACAAGCTGTCTATATTGCTTGCTCAAGCTATGGCTGGTGATCTTCTGCTGAGACTGTTCCCTCTTATTTCTGGACATCAGTTTCATTCTCTTGTTTTATAATCTATTTATTCTAGACGTCCACCATGGTAGCTTTTTTTTGTGAGCAAGTTTTGATCTGTTCTGGTACAGCTATGGCTGTACACTTGTAATGGTGTTTATACAAGCTATTTGTGTACACCTCCATACAGGAGTCTTTAGTGTCAGTGGTGACAGTAGATTTGAAACTATATATGACATCACTTAGGAGGCTATAGTTTGCTTTGCAGAGATTTTTCATCCTTTTGGATCCTGAGGAGGCATGAGGTACAATTGTTACATTGAACATGACTGATTTATGCTCATGCAGACTAATTGTTTCAGAGCATTCATGTTTACAAAGTGCAGAAACATTAAAAAGAGTGTGTTTGAGCTCATATATGTATCCCAGTTAATGGAAGGATAGTTAAATTGGCCCATGCCTAGGGTGTTTGGCTGCATTATGAGTGACTCAAGTAGGTCCCGGAAGGTACTGTGTGGTTTTCATGGTTCATGTTGGTGGACCTGTAGCTAACACTGATGTGGAGGGATGTTTCAGCTGCAGTTATTTGGACTTGTAGTAACTTTAGAGAGCTGTACTGCTGAACCACTCTTGAGGTGTGCTTGTCTTTTATGAATATGGATACACCTCCTCCTTTGTTTTTTTTTCACATTCCTTTTGTGGCATGAATGTGTGAAAGGCATTAGAGACCTTCATGGCTAGAGTACTCTCTGTGGCCCCAAACCATGTTTCTCTGGTTGCACAAACATCAACGTCTTCCCAAGTAAGGAGTGCCTCCATTTAGTGTAGTTTCTGATTTAGACTCCTAGCATTAAGCAGCATAACCTTGAGTTTGTCTTTTGAGGCTATTTTCACATCAGGAAGTTTATTCTTATGACATTTCCTAAAAAAGTCACTATGGAGGAGGCAAGTACCTTGGCCAGTAACTAAAAGACAAGAGGTGACAGATGAAAACCATCCCTGGAAAAACAGCGTGTTCTGTCAATTATACTATCACTGTCTGACAACTTCTGGATCCCATTGAGTGACACCAATAGCTGAGCCAATTGTTGAAGTTAATAATTCTTTTGTTTGTATTGAGGCATCATTCTGGGTGAAGGTAGGATGCTAGATAGGGCTATGGACATACCTGTCTGGGACACATAATCTGAGGGGTCAGTCATATCTATCTTCATATATGCCATTGAGGTACATCTCAAGTCACTTACTCCAACATGGAGTATGACAGAGGTGAATCTGTGGATGTCATTTCATTCACTGCTGCAGTATTCTAACATATGGGATTTCATGATGTGGAAGCCTGATGTTCGGCCAGTCTACCAAAGACTCCTATTGCTTTAAAGGTATGCCGAGCATCACCCAAACGTTGCTTGTATACTGCAGGGCATAAAGGTTACATTCAGGCTTACCAAAAACAAAACTTCTTTGCCACCAGTCCAAACATTTGTTTTTCACCATCGGTCTGTTTATCTGCATCCATTTTCTGCCAGTTGAATGCATTTTTGTTCTTTAGTGACTACCTACACCTGTTTGCTGACTTCTTTGCAGTTGCAGAAAAGTACCTCATTGGGGATTTTGTTTTTTTCTTGCTTTTTTTGATGCTTCTTGAGGTTAATGTCATCCAGGAAGGATAAATGCTAGTGTGGGAGACAGATTCCCCATAAAGACTGCCATGATGAGTCTTTTTTGCCTAGAAGTTTCTCATGACCATACGTCTTCTTCTATTTGTCTGGCATTCATCCATAAAACCCTTCGCAGTCGGATTTCTTCCCTTTCCATGTATCTTGAGAACCAGCGTCTTAAGCTTCTCTCTAAGATAAAATGGAAGAATCTCCCATCCTGTGGGTCAGCCATTAGGGAAGAAGAAGGTGAAAAATGTACAACCAGAATCTTCTGATGTCCAGCCTCTGCCAGGTGTTTCTCTTGAGGTTGTTACAAGCCCGGAGGCTCACCCGGCTGTGTTATTGGACTTCTCTGCAGAGACCATGTTGGAGGCTGGTTTTGATCTGGCTGACAGCATGTATACTTGTACAAAGAGGCTTTGCAGGTCTCTTGGACATTCAGGGAGAAACAAGGTCAATTTTTTCCAAGGGTTCTCGACTGTCATCCGGGGTTTGAGCCTTCTCAGTTTTTTGTAGGGGATGTTCCCTTAAAAAAGAAACAAAAAATTAAACAAGTTTCTTCTGCTCCTAGGGATCCACAAAGTGAGTGGCAGGCCTTTACTCAGGGGCTATTTACAACTTTAATGTACTTAGACCCTCATCAAGGGGTTTCGGTTCCTGCTCCTTCTTGGTCCTCTATTTCCCTTAATAGGCCTAGAGAACAGCATTCTTCTGAGGATACATTGGATTCTCATGATGATTCTATGACTTGTTCTACTCATATTCTTTCTGCGTTGGTCCATGGGTCAGAGGAGGAGGAATCTATTACTCCTGATGTTCCTTTTGAGGAAATTTCATTTGGGGACACACTCTCTTGGATGGCCGATTTTTTTAAGTCGGATTGTGCTCGGGTCTGATATCCCTAAGAGGTACTATGAGTTGTTGCAGTTGGAATCTCGTAAACCTGCACCTACCCCTCCTGTTTGTGATGCTTTGCAAGTGCTTTTTCCAATGCTTCTTATGCCCCTGATTCTCTGCCCCCGGCTGACCGGTTTTATAGGGTGCCCGAGGATTGTTACTTTTATATAAAAGTCCTGCTGCTGACTCCTCTGTAGTGTCTGTAGCCTCTGATAAGCCATCTCAATTGCTTCCTTTGTCCACGTTATTGCCTTCTGACAAGGTTAGCAGAACTATGGAAAGGCTTGGTAAGAAGGATTACACTTCTGCTACCCTAGCTTTTAGGGCTATTAATTAACAGACCCATATGTCTAGGTATGTGTTGGCTCTTCTTTTTCAGGCCTGTCAACTTATTTCTGATTTTCCAGACTCTGAGGGTAAAACTTCTGCTCTTTCCTTGCTAGGGACTTCCTGTCAAGTTATTCATCATTCTATCGATTCTATTCAATGGCTGAGTGGAGAATGCAGATCACAGATTGTGCACAGTGGCAGGGCTAGCCACTTGACAGTGAAAAATATGGCTCTAGATGATTCAGTCATGTTGACTAATGTCACCAAAATAGGCATGGGTAGTTAACAGTGATAAGTGGGTTAATGACTCAGCCTACTCTGACCTATGCCTGGGAACCTTGGTAATGGTGGGAATGGTATATGTGCCCCTATTAGCCAATGTGTGCCCGCCATAAAGCCTACCAGCACTGGGCCAATAAGCTACTTGCCGGCCAGTGTCTAGTTGCCCATCCTGGGTTACCTGGGATAGCTCTGTTGAGCAAAAGCTAGACGTAAAACCAACCAACCTGCCAAACATGAACTGAGAATTGTTACACTTAATGTAGGTCTACTGATAGAATGCAGCTTGGAAGTGGATGACATGATGATAAGGAGGAGACTGGACATCCTGTGTATCGATGAGAAGTGGATGACATAATGATAAGGAGGAGGCTGAACATCCTGTGTATCGATGAGAAGTGGATGACATAATGATAAGGAGGAGACCGAACATCCTGTGAATCGATGAGAAGTGGATGACATAATGATAAGGAGGAGGCTGAACATCCTATGTATCGATGAGAAGTGGATGACATAATGATAAGGAGGAGACTGAACATCCTGTGTATCGATGAGAAGTGGATGACATAATGATTAGGAGGAGGCTGAACATCCTATGTATCGATGAGAAGTGGATGACATAATGATAAGGAGGAGAATGAACATCCTGTGTATCGATGAGAAGTGGATGACATAATGATAAGGAGGAGACTGAACATCCTGTGTATCGATGAGAAGTGGATGACATAATGATAAGGAGGAGGCTGAACATCCTATGTATCGATGAGAAGTGGATGACATAATGATAAGGAGGAGACTGAACATCCTATGTATCGATGAGAAGTGGATGACATAATGATAAGGAGGAGACTGAACATCCTGTGTATCGATGAGAAGTGGATGACATAATGATAAGGAGGAGGCTGAACATCCTGTGTATCGATGAGAAGTGGATGACATCATGTTAAGGAGGAGACTGAACATCCTGTGTATCGATGAGAAGTGGATGACATAATGATAAGGAGGAGGCTGAACATCCTATGTATCGATGAGAAGTGGATGACATAATGATAAGGAGGAGACTGAACATCCTATGTATCGATGAGAAGTGGATGACATAATGATAAGGAGGAGACTGAACATCCTGTGTATCGATGAGAAGTGGATGACATAATGATAAGGAGGAGAATGAACATCCTGTGTATCGATGAGAAGTGGATGACATAATGATAAGGAGGAGACTGAACATCCTGTGTATCGATGAGAAGTGGATGACATAATGATAAAGAGGAGGCTGAACATCCTGTGTATCGATGAGAAGTGGATGACATAATGATAAGGAGGAGACTGAACATCCTGTGTATCGATGAGAAGTGGATGACATAATGATAAGGAGGAGACTGAACATCCTGTGTATCGATGAGAAGTGGATGACATAATGATAAGGAGGAGACTGAACATCCTGTGTATCGATGAGAAGTGGATGACATAATGATAAGGAGGAGACTGAACATCCTGTGTATCGATGAGAAGTGGATGACATAATGATTAGGAGGAGGCTGAACATCCTATGTATCGATGAGAAGTGGATGACATAATGATAAGGAGGAGACTGAACATCCTGTGTATCGATGAGAAGTGGATGACATAATGATAAGGAGGAGACTGAACATCCTATGTATCGATGAGAAGTGGATGACATAATGATAAGGAGGAGACTGAACATCCTGTGTATCGATGAGAAGTGGATGACATAATGATAAGGAGGAGACTGAACATCCTGTGTATCGATGAGAAGTGGATGACATAATGATAAGGAGGAGGCTGAACATCCTGTGTATCGATGAGAAGTGGATGACATAATGATAAGGAGGAGACTGAACATCCTGTGTATCAATGAGAAGTGGATGACATAATGATAAGGAGGAGGCTGAACATCCTGTGTATCGATGAGAAGTGGATGACATAATGATAAGGAGGAGACTGAACATCCTGTGTATCGATGAGAAGTGGATGACATAATGATAAGGAGGAGGCTGAACATCCTATGTATCGATGAGAAGTGGATGGCATAATGATAAGGAGGAGACTGAACATCCTATGTATCGATGAGAAGTGGATGACATAATGATAAGGAGGAGACTGAACATCCTGTGTATCGATGAGAAGTGGATGACATAATGATAAGGAGGAGGCTGAACATCCTGTGTATCGATGAGAAGTGGATGACATAATGTTAAGGAGGAGACTGAGCATCCTGTGTATCGATGAGAAGTGGATGACATAATGATAAGGAGGAGGCTGATCATCCTGTGTATCGATGAGAAGTGGATGACATAATGATAAGGAGGAGGCTGGACATCCTATGTATCCAAGAGACAAGATGGAAGGGCAGTGTAGAAACGACACTTGGCTTGGGATCCAGACTCTACTACTCAGGAGGGGGACAGGCTAGAAATTGTGTAGGAATGGTGTTGAGAGAGAAGCTTCAGAAGGCAGTGAGGGATATCAACAGAATTAATGACAGACTCATGGCAATCAGACTCCAGTGCAATGATAGGGCAGTACTCATGATCTCACCTTATGCCCCACAGCAAGGTTGTGATAGTGAGGCAAAGGGTGCATTCAGACAGCAGTTGCAAGACCTACCAGATAAAGCAGGACAACATGAATTGGTGTTGATAATGTGCGACTTGAATGCACATATCAGGACAGACAGAACAGGATATAAGGACTGCCTGGGTCCACATGGGTGGGACAACAGGAATAAACAAGGAGAAGCCACTCTAGACCTCTGTCTGGTAAATGGCTTGATAGTAGCCAACACATGGTTCAGAAAGAGAGACAGTCACAAGACCACATACAAGAGTAGCCAACATGCAACTCAGGTAAACTTCCTCCTAGTAAGGAAAAGTCACTGGGGTAGAATCCATGATTGCAAAGTCATCCCCAGTGAAACAGTTGGCCTACAGCATAAATCATTAGTTGCCACAAGCAGCTGCAAGCAGTGGTCAGAGAAGGCTCTAAGGTCAACAGAGACCAGACTGAAGACCTGGAAGTTGACTGGAGAGAAAGTACAACAGTTGAAGGAATTACTCAGGGCTCTAGCACCCCAAGCAGAGGAGGAAATAGGTGGAGTTGAATAAGAATGGCAGTGCCTAAAAACAGCATGTGTGAGGACTACAGAAAAGATATGTGGCTGAGCCAGGTATGGAAATAAGGTACATAAGGAAAGCTGGTAGTGGAATGCAGAAGTCCAGGAAGTCATCAAAGGAAAGAAGGAACGTAGGAAGAAGTGGGAGACAGAAAAGACTGACCAGGCTAGGAAGAACTACTGGTTGGCTAACAAAGAAGCTAAGAAAGAAGTTGCAATAGCAAAGAACAGGTTATCAGAGGCACTCTATCAGCTTCTGGAAAATGACTCAGTAAGTGGCACAAAGAAACTATATCAGGTTGCAAGGCAAAGACAGAAAGATAAAGAAGATAGTCCGACACCCTTCATAAGGGATGCCAGCAACAAACTGCTCACCAGCCCAGAGGACATCAAAGGCTGATGGAAGGAGTATTTCCAGCAACTTCTGAATGAAGAAAGCCCCACCTAGGCTGTACTGCCCCAGAAACAGCCTACAATGAGAGAAGAAGAGGAGCCCACCCTAGAAGAAGTAAGAACAGCACTAAGGAAGATGAAGTCAGGGAAAGCAGCAGGCACAGATGAGGTCACAGCAGATATGATAAAGATGTTGGGTGAGACAGGGGAGAAACAGCTCCTCGGGTTACTAATAGCAGTGTGGAGAGAAAGGCATATCCCAGATGACTGGAGAATAAGCATATTCATGCCAGTGTACAAGAACAAAGGGGACATCCACAATTGTGGGCAGTACAGAGGCATCAAACTCCTACCACATTGCATGAAAGTTCTGGAGACGGTGATTGATAAACAGATACGCAGAACAGTAGAATGTAAGATGCGAGATGAACAGTTCGGATTCAGATCAGGATGCAGCACAATTGACCCGGTGTTTACAGTGAGACAGATACTTGAGAAGAAGCTAGAGATGAGGAGAGAGTCCAACTGGGCATTCCTAGACTTGGAGAAAGCATATGACAAGGTTCCAAGGAAGATGATCTGGGCAATACTGCAGTGGTTTGAAATCCCAAAAACATTGGTAGAATTAGTGCAGGCTATGTACAAGAACCCAATGACTCAAGTACAAACAGTGTTCGGCCTCAGAGAGGGGTTCCTATTGGGAGTGGGTGTACACCAGGATTCAGCTGTGAGCCCACTGCTGTTCATACTGATGATGGACTACATTAGCAAACATGTCAGAGGGGACAGATCAACAAAGTTGTTGTATGCAGATAATGTGGCATTACAGGCAGACTCTGAGTGAGAACTTTGGCAAAGGATAGGAGAATGGAATGCAAAACTGAAGGCACATGGAATGAAACTAAGCACAGATAAGATGGTGGTAATGGAAGCAGACTGGGCAAATCAGAAGAAGCTGAGAATAGAGATAGAAGGGAAGATAGTGGAACAGGTAAATTGTTTCAAGTATCTGAGAAGGGTGGATGAGGAGAAAGGAAGTCTAAATAAAGACATCAAAGCTAGAATCAGAGGGGCTACAGTCAACTGACATAGAATATCCGGTGTAGTCTATAACAGAACAATGTCAAAGAAGCTGAAAAGTAAGGTGTACAAGTCAGTGGTGTGACCAGTACTACTGTATGGTACAGAAACCTGGGCAGTAAAGGCAGAGCAGTTGAAGAAGCTAGAGGTGATGGAAATGAAGTGCCTGAGAAAGGTGGTAGGATGCACACTGTGGGACAGGCGAAGAAATGAGGACATAAGAGCAGAATCCAAAGTAGTTCCAATTGAGGAAGATATCAAAGAGAACAGATTAAGATGGTTTGGGCACATGTGTAGAAAAGCAGAAGACAATCTGGTGAGGGAGATTTGGGACAGACAGGAAGGTAAGAAACAAAGACATCCAGCAAAGAGGTGGATGGATTGTGTGAAAGAAGATCTGCAACAGTCAGGCATGAGTGCTGCAGAAGGCAGGAGTCTGACACCGAATCGAGAGAGTTGGTGACAGTTAACACAATAACCCAACCCCATGTACGAAAAGTGGAAAAAGGGGTTTGATGATGAATGATGATGATTTTTTGTCAATTTTTCATAAAATTGTGGTGTTCTGGCAAATTACTTGCAAAACTTTAAAGACTGAATTAGAAAATAATGACAGACATTTGAGTTTCAGACTTCATACCCTTCAGATAATTCATGCTAATGCAAAACCTGATATTCTATCAACTTTCTAAGTTTGTAAGAGCAGTATTTAAAAATTGTTCCTATTTTTGGGCCTTTGTCCCACTTTTATTTATGGCTTTGCCCAGATTACATCCTCTCAGAGGTTGAGCGCTATGACCACAAGTGAGCGCCCCTCCCCATCTTCTACTAAAGATTAAAAAAGAAAGCACTTCCCTGTAATAACCTTATCACTACTTTTTAACAGCTCTAACAAAACAAAACAAAACAAAAAGGTCTCTGCAATAACCTGATGATTACTAAAAATTGCAATTTCATTCACCCCCCCGCTAGATCTTCCATTAAAGATCTAAAAAAAAAAATTCACTGTATTAACCCAATGGCTACATTATATCCATTGGATTGTTACATTTACGTCCATGCCTCCAGGTATTTATTAAACTGAAAGACAAAAAAAAAAAAAAAAGATGATGGATGGCTGATCATGCCCTTCTAACACTTTGCACCTGGGGCAACTGCCCCTCTTGTCCAGCCCTAACTACACATCTAAGAAGAGGGGTCAATCCAGCACTTCAGTCTATATGCCAAGATATCTACAGCTGACTGGCAAGGTGAGGCAATGTAGACATTAGTGTGCAAGGGGTCATAAAACACCTACCTGGGAAATACAGTATATGTGCAGATGGCTTGCAAAAAAAGAAAGTGTTGGTCTTCAAGGGAACTGAACCCAGAACTCCCACGTTTGACTATGCTATGCTATGCTGTTGCTTTAATAAGTGGAGCCACTGCAGACATCAGGGTATAAGGGTGATAAAAGGCTTACCTGGGAAATGCAGGACATGTGATAATCTGAAAACAGATAAATTATCATATGCATACATGACACACTGCATTTGTAAGCCCCTTGGTAGTTGTAATGGCAGTGTATAAATCACTGCATAAGCAGACTGGTCTCTAAAGAATTTAGAAGACCATTATGAAATGTGCTCTATTTAACATTGGAGTGCACACTGAAGATTGCTCATTTGCAATACTAATGGAGTTTTCGTAATATATACCATCGAACATGGAATGACATTTTCTGTAATTACTAATTACTCTCTGACAACTGTCTCACAACACATGAACACAGAAACAGAATTCAAATTCTATCCCCAGTCTTGGCATGTGTGTGGGGTGTCTCTCTATCTTTTCAGCATAGCATAATATATATGACAGGCTAGGATGAAAATTTGCAAGTAGGGTGTAAAACACAAGGTGAGGAGATACGAAATGAGCAGGAAGGAGGAAGGATAACAACCCACATATCCCAACATCCTAGTTCTAAAGTCACAGAATAATCTAGATATTTATTATTTATGTATGTATGCATTTATTATGTGAGAGAGTGCCAATGTCCACTGCATAATGTACACAATCGTTATAGGACTGTTTACTTTCAAGAGAGTTCATTATGTCCATCCATCTATCCATCCACAATCCATTTTCCCATTTTTGCACATGGGGTCAAGGTGTCACTTCAACACCGACAATTATCTAGAGCCAAGGTTGAAAGGCAGACATTCCTGAATCAGTTTGAGTTTCTGTCTTTGTTCCTGATAATTACTACACTAGTGTATTAGCAAGACATCCCACAGAAGCACTGGTAGAAAAGGGTAAATGTAAAACACATTACATTTCACATCAGGAGTACATTGAGCCATGGAAGCTGTTACACTTAAATAAATAAATAATGTCAACCTATGCTTATATCATTAATACTTTCTGCCACACCTTGAGGGTAGGCTCACAAAAGTCATCAAAGTAGTATCAGGCCAAAGGAATTTCTATCTTTTTGCCATAAGATGAAAACTGTTACTTATTGGTAAATAGGTGTGGATAACAAAGTCTGTCCCTGCCAACTGCTATTTTTCAGCACAACACAGTTAATTTTCCAGTTTCTAACACTCTTTGGCATGTGTGTGATGTGATAAACATGTTTAAGAAGAATTGTCATATTAGGGCATACTATTTATGTTTCTAACACTACTGCAAAGTACACATCCCTGGAATAGAAACCACTGCTTTTGTGGGTGATATGCTCCATATCAGTGGAGCATCATGCGAAGCCAAAGAACTTATACTGCATGTGTCTGACGATTTGCAGTTATAGAGTGTTCTAAAGGGAAATTCCAAAAGTGGTGAAACAGGGATTGATCAGGATGGAGCTGGGTGACATGGTTAAACAAAAATCAAGGTTCCACTAAGCCCAATGTAGAAGCAACAACTCAAACCAAGGTAGGAAGAAAATAAAAAACATTTAAAATCATGAGGTGCACAAAGCTTTTTAACGGAAGTTAAATACTTTTATCCATAAATGTGACAGGACTTCATCAGAACTTGCCATTTAAAAAACAAACCATATTTATAATCACATTAAAGAGCCATAAGCCTATCAACGACTAGCTTAATTAATAAATAATAATCAAATACATAGTGAATGTTAAACTTTGATAAAAACAAACATTTATTTTTATGTTTATTTGCAGTTTGTTTGCCAGGATGGTCCATTGGGCCACAAGGAGCCTGTTTTCAATGGAGTCTTGGGGAGAAAAGCTCCAGAAAAGTACAAATATTACAATTTGCAAGATTACAAACATTACAAGTATGTTAGAATTAGAAAAATACAAAGTAACAAAGTTACAGAAAAACTGACATTTGTGGGAGCAAATTACTACAATGCATTTAAGAAAAAAAATTAATTTCAAACAAATTAATTTTCAGAGAATATGCTAGTTCCTATAATTTGTTGGTAGGCATTATAACATCAAGCACAATTTACAATAAATCACACAAAATAAAAAAATCAAAATCTTCCACAAAATACTATAAATGTCAAGTGTTTTAACTTCTGTGAGTAAACGTTAGTATACTGCATATTTTTAAATAGTTTTTATTTTCATCCTTGATTTTTGTTTGGCTATGTGTTGTTTCATTGAGGTTTTTTCTCCATAACTCAGTAGATTATAACCAATATCTTTCTAGTTATATTCTTCATTTCACTGCATGATGCAGAGTTGCTACTACATTTGGCAGTATGGGATCCCTACTGCAACATAGCAGATAAATGTATATGATGTGAAGACTGATATCAGGAAGAAAACTGGCAAAGGATATGATCCTGATATGTAGTGTACTGGAATGAGGTTTTAGACTGCAAACTAAATGTAACACAGCATCTCACCCTCAATGGATTCAAACTATGTGCCAAGAACATGGGAATAGACTTTTGCTATCATTAATATGTTGATTCATGGAAGCATTTATAAGGAACATACTCAGCTTACCTTACCTTATACCACAATTGCTAATCAACACATGCTTACCTCTGACATATGAGCAATAGGAATTTTTTTTGTGTGTGGGTAGGATTTTTTTCAGTTTTTCACAGGATGACAAATATTATTTCCCTCTGGTTATCACTGACCAGTAACGTTGCTCTATGCCACCCGTTGTGCAATGTAAATTGTTATTTCTGCTTATACACCCTTTATGAGCACATGTGTTTGTGCTGTATTAATCTAGTTTAGGACCAGATTAAAGGATGGAAAAGTGATGATAGGACAGAGATGAAAATGGGAAGCAAAAGATGGCAGAACAGAAGATGAGCAATTCTGGACTGATTAGGATGGAAGTGGGATGGGATACTATCTTGTCACTTTTTATGTAAATAATCTTGTTATATTATTTGTTATATTACTTGTTTTAAAATTGTTGTGGAATGAATATTTTGTGAATAATGTGTCAAAATAACATACTTTATAGGATGATCAGTTGAAGCAAATCATTTGAGTCCATTACTTATATATTTGTGAATTTAAGAGTTATGTGAGGATCGTATTTTTGGGTGACGGAAGTCAGGGGTATAAGATGTAGGTAAGAAGGGAAGTTAGATAGTAGGGAAAGGCAGACATGACTAACAGGATGTGGGCTAACACACTGAGGGGGAGACAGAATGGTAAAGGAATCATCAGACAAACAGAGGGCAGACAATGGCAAAGGGTGGATTGTATCACAAAAAGGGAGGGGACCACCATGTTTCAGGATAACATGCAGTGTTCAGTGATGCATTCACTACCATCTTTGACATAGTGGGAAATTACTCCTCACCCTGGGAGATGTCACCAGTGGGTCCTACCTCAGGGTCTGGAGGCAGTGCTGGGCAGGGAATCGGCACACCAAGTAACTGGTGGTCTTGGTAGGGCTGATGTGGACATTGATTCTCCTGTCCTATAAGTCACCCCCATGGACTATTAGCTCCCATTCGGTGATAAAACACCATCTTCACTTACACTACTCTCAGTGTGTACCAATACACCATCTCCCAGGGCATGGCTATCTGACACAAGGGTGCATGTGTTGCAGGAGGTCTGGAAACATGTCTGGCAGGTTGTCTGGTACCTCTGATGGTAGTGGCATGGCTGTCACCCGTGGCTGGACATCAGGCTGCTCTGGAGTGGTGGTACACGTCTCTGTACTGCTGCATATAAAAGTAACAGAAATTAAATGAACAAAAAGTAAAAGAAAAAAGACACCATATGGATAAGGAGGATGTGGGAAGAGACATACAAAATAATGTAAACAGGATGTGGGAAGAGACATACAAAATAATGTAAACAGGATGTGGCAAGAGACATACAAAATAATGTAAACAGGATGTGGGAAGAGACATACAAAATAATGTAAACAGGATGTGGGAAGAGACATACAAAATAATGTAAACAGGATGTGGGAAGAGACATACAAAATAATGTAAAGAGGATGTGGGAAGAGACATACAAAATAATGTAAAGAGGATGTGGGAAGGGAGATACAAAATAATGTAAAGAGGATGTGGGAAGAGACATACAAAATAATGTAAACAGGATGTGGGAAGGGAGATACAAAATAATGTAAAGAGGATGTGGGAAGAGACATACAAAATAATGTAAACAGGATGTGGGAAGAGACATACAAAATAATGTAAACAGGATGTGGGAAGAGACATACAAAATAATGTAAACAGGATGTGGGAAGAGACATACAAAATAATGTAAACAGGATGTGGGAAGAGACATACAAAATAATGTAAAGAGGATGTGGGAAGAGACATACAAAATAATGTAAAGAGGATGTGGGAAGGGAGATACAAAATAATGTAAAGAGGATGTGGGAAGAGACATACAAAATAATGTAAACAGGATGTGGGAAGGGAGATACAAAATAATGTAAAGAGGATGTGGGAAGAGACATACAAAATAATGTAAACAGGATGTGGGAAGAGACATACAAAATAATGTAAAGAGGATGTGGGAAGAGACATACAAAATAATGTAAAGAGGATGTGGGAAGAGACATACAAAATAATGTAAAGAGGATGTGGGGAGAGACATACAAAATAATGTAAACAGGATGTGGGAAGTGACATACAAAATAATGTAAAGAGGATGTGGGAAGAGACATACAAAATAATGTAAACAGGATGTGGGAAGAGACATACAAAATAATGTAAACAGGATGTGGGAAGAGACATACAAAATAATGTAAAGAGGATGTGGGAAGGGAGATACAAAATAATGTAAAGAGGATGTGGGAAGAGACATACAAAATAATGTAAAGAGGATGTGGGAAGAGACATACAAAATAATGTAAAGAGGATGTGGGAAGAGACATACAAAATAATGTAAACAGGATGTGGGAAGAGACATACAAAATAATGTAAACAGGATGTGGGAAGAGACATACAAAATAATGTAAACAGGATGTGGGAAGAGACATATAAAATAATGTAAACAGGATGTGGGAAGAGACATACAAAATAATGTAAAGAGGATGTGGGAAGAGACATACAAAATAATGTAAAGAGGATGTGGGAAGAGACATACAAAATAACGTAAACAGGATGTGGGAAGAGACATACAAAATAATGTAAAGAGGATGTGGGAAGAGACATACAAAATAATGTAAACAGGATGTGGGAAGAGACATACAAAATAATGTAAACAGGATGTGGCAAGAGACATACAAAATAATGTAAACAGGATGTGGGAAGAGACATACAAAATAATGTAAACAGGATGTGGGAAGAGACATACAAAATAATGTAAAGAGGATGTGGGAAGAGACATACAAAATAATGTAAAGAGGATGTGGGAAGAGACATACAAAATAATGTAAAGAGGATGTGGGAAGAGACATACAAAATAATGTAAACAGGATGTGAGAAGAGACATACAAAATAATGTAAAGAGGGTGTGGGAAGGGAGATACAAAATAATGTAAAGAGGATGTGGGAAGAGACATACAAAATAATGTAAACAGGATGTGGTAAGAGACATACAAAATAATGTAAAGAGGATGTGGGAAGAGACATACAAAATAATGTAAACAGGATGTGGGAAGAGACATACAAAATAATGTAAACAGGATGTGGTAAGAGACATACAAAATAATGTAAAGAGGATGTGGGAAGAGACATACAAAATAATGTAAACAGGATGTGGGAAGAGACATACAAAATAATGTAAACAGGATGTGGGAAGTGACATACAAAATAATGTAAACAGGATGTGGGAAGAGACATACAAAATAATGTAAACAGGATGTGGGAAGAGACATACAAAATAATGTAAACAGGATGTGGGAAGAGACATACAAAATAATGTAAACAGGATGTGGGAAGAGACATACAAAATAACGTAAACAGGATGTGGGAAGAGACATACAAAATAATGTAAACAGGATGTGGGAAGAGACATACAAAATAACGTAAACAGGATGTGGGAAGAGACATACAAAATAATGTAAAGAGGATGTGGGAAGAGACATACAAAATAATGTAAAGAGGATGTGGGAAGAGACATACAAAATAATGTAAAGAGGATGTGGGAAGAGACATACAAAATAATGTAAAGAGGATGTGGGAAGAGACATACAAAATAATGTAAACAGGATGTGGGAAGAGACATACAAAATAATGTAAAGAGGATGTGGGAAGAGTCATACAAAATAATGTAAAGAGGATGTGGGAAGTGACATACAAAATAATGTAAACAGGATGTGGGAAGAGACATACAAAATAATGTAAAGAGGATGTGGGAAGAGACATACAAAATAACGTAAAGAGGATGTGGGAAGAGACATACAAAATAATGTAAACAGGATGTGGGAAGAGACATACAAAATAATGTAAAGAGGATGTGGGAAGAGACATACAAAATAATGTAAACAGGATGTGGGAAGAGACATACAAAATAATGTAATGAGGATGTGGGAAGAGACATACAAAATAATGTAAAGAGGATGTGGGAAGAGAGATACAAAATAATGTAAAGAGGATGTGGGAAGAGACATACAAAATAATGTAAAGAGGATGTGGGAAGAGACATACAAAATAATGTAAACAGGATGTGGGAAGAGACATACAAAATAATGTAATGAGGATGTTGGAAGAGACATACAAAATAATGTAAAGAGGATGTGGGAAGAGACATACAAAATAATGTAAAGAGGATGTGGGAAGAGACATACAAAATAATGTAAAGAGGATGTGGGAAGAGACATACAAAATAATGTAAAGAGGATGTGGGAAGAGACATACAAAATAATGTAAAGAGGATGTGGGAAGAGACATACAAAATAATGTAAAGAGGATGTGGGAAGAGACATACAAAATAATGTAAAGAGGATGTGGGAAGAGACATACAAAATAATGTAAAGAGGATGTGGGAAGAGACTTACAAAATAATGTAAACAGGATGTGGGAAGAGACATACAAAATAATGTAAACAGGATGTGGGAAGAGACATACAAAATAATGTAAACAGGATGTGGGAAGAGACATACAAAATAATGTAAAGAGGATGTGGGAAGAGACATACAAAATAATGTAAACAGGATGTGGGAAGAGACATACAAAATAATGTAAACAGGATGTGGGAAGAGACATACAAAATAATGTAAACAGGATGTGGGAAGAGACATACAAAATAATGTAAACAGGATGTGGGAAGGGAGATACAAAATAATGTAAAGAGGATGTGGGAAGAGACATACAAAATAATGTAAAGAGGATGTGGGAAGAGACATACAAAATAATGCAAACAGGATGTGGGAAGAGACATACAAAATAATGTAAAGAGGATGTGGGAAGAGACATACAAAATAATGTAAACAGGATGTGGGAAGAGACATACAAAATAATGTAAAGAGGATGTGGGAAGAGACATACAAAATAATGTAAAGAGGATGTGGGAAGAGACATACAACATAATGTAAAGAGGATGTGGGAAGAGACATACAAAATAATGTAAAGAGGATGTGGGAAGAGACATACACAATAATGTAAAGAGGATGTGGGAAGAGACATACAAAATAATGTAAAGAGGATGTGGGAAGAGACATACAAAATAATGTAAACAGGATGTGGGAAGAGACATACAAAATAATGTAAAGAGGATGTGGGAAGAGACATACAAAATAATGTAAAGAGGATGTGGGAAGTGACATACAAAATAATGTAAACAGGATGTGGGAAGAGACATACAAAATAATGTAAACAGGATGTGGGAAGAGACATACAAAATAATGTAAAGAGGATGTGGGAAGAGACATACAAAATAATGTAAAGAGGATGTGGGAAGTGACATACAAAATAATGTAAAGAGGATGTGGGAAGAGACATACAAAATAATGTAAAGAGGATGTGGGAAGAGACATACAAAATAATGTAAAGAGGATGTGGGAAGAGACATACAAAATAATGTAAACAGGATGTGGGAAGAGACATACAAAATAATGTAAACAGGATGTGGGAAGAGACATACAAAATAATGTAAAGAGGATGTGGGAAGGGAGATATAAAATAATGTAAAGAGGATGTGGGAAGAGACATACAAAATAATGTAAAGAGGATGTGGGAAGAGACATACAAAATAATGTAAAGAGGATGTGGGAAGAGACATACAAAATAATGTAAACAGGATGTGGGAAGGGAGATACAAAATAATGTAAAGAGGATGTGGGAAGAGACATACAAAATAATGTAAAGAGGATGTGGGAAGAGACATACAAAATAATGTAAACAGGATGTGGGAAGAGACATACAAAATAATGTAAACAGGATGTGGGAAGAGACATACAAAATAATGTAAAGAGGATGTGGGAAGAGACATACAAAATAATGTAAACAGGATGTGGGAAGAGACATACAAAATAATGTAAACAGAATGTGGGAAGAGACATACAAAATAATGTAAACAGGATGTGGGAAGAGACATACAAAATAATGTAAACAGGATGTGGGAAGAGACATACAAAATAATGTAAAGAGGATGTGGGAAGAGACATACAAAATAATGTAAAGAGGATGTGGGAAGAGACATACAAAATAATGTAAACAGGATGTGGGAAGAGACATACAAAATAATGTAAACAGGATGTGGGAAGAGACATACAAAATAATGTAAACAGGATGTGGGAAGAGACATACAAAATAACGTAAACAGGATGTGGGAAGAGACATACAAAATAACGTAAAGAGGATGTGGGAAGAGACATACAAAATAATGTAAAGAGGATGTGGGAAGAGACATACAAAATAATGTAAAGAGGATGTGGGAAGAGACATACAAAATAATGTAAAGAGGATGTGGGAAGAGACATACAAAATAATGTAAACAGGATGTGGGAAGAGACATACAAAATAATGTAAAGAGGATGTGGGAAGAGACATACAAAATAATGTAAACAGGATGTGGGAAGAGACATACAAAATAATGTAAACAGGATGTGGGAAGAGACATACAAAAATAATGTAAACAGGATGTGGGAAGAGACATACAAAATAATGTAAAGAGGATGTGGGAAGAGACATACAAAATAATGTAAACAGGATGTGGGAAGAGACATACAAAATAATGTAAACAGGATGTGGGAAGAGTCATACAAAATAATGTAAACAGGATGTGGGAAGAGACATACAAAATAATGTAAAGAGGATGTGGGAAGAGACATACAAAATAATGTAAACAGGATGTGGGAAGAGACTTACAAAATAATGTAAACAGGATGTGGGAAGAGACATACAAAATAATGTAAACAGGATGTGGGAAGAGACATACAAAATAATGTAAAGAGGATGTGGGAAGAGACATACAAAATAATGTAAAGAGGATGTGGGAAGAGACATACAAAATAATGTAAACAGGATGTGGGAAGAGACATACAAAATAATGTAAAGAGGATGTGGGAAGAGACATACAAAATAATGTAAAGAGGATGTGGGAAGTGACATACAAAATAATGTAAAGAGGATGTGGGAAGAGACATACAAAATAACGTAAACAGGATGTGGGAAGAGACATACAAAATAATGTAAACAGGATGTGGGAAGAGACATACAAAATAATGTAAAGAGGATGTGGGAAGAGACATACAAAATAATGTAAAGAGGATGTGGGAAGAGACATACAAAATAATGTAAAGAGGATGTGGGAAGGGAGATACAAAATAATGTAAAGAGGATGTGGGAAGAGACTTACAAAATAATGTAAAGAGGATGTGGGAAGAGACATACAAAATAATGAATTTGCGTTCTTAATTGTTCTTTACTACCCCTAAGATGCAGTGAAAGACAAAAATAATGTTTTTTATTGTTATCATAGCACATACACATTTTAATTTACAAATGTTAAATATTTTACTTAGAATAATATTACCAGCAATTGTTCTGCTTTTGTGTTTGTGGGGATATGACCCCGCATACAGTGTGGAGTGCTCATACTGACAGACTTTGCCCTGCTCTGTAACTGTAATTTAAAAACTATATTAATTGTTACCTGGCACTACTGAAACACACATATGCAGCACAACATAAAGTAGACTTAACAGGGCTCTGTCTTACACATTACGGTATCTCCCTTTGAATTTCCCAATTCCATTCAATCTGTTTAGGAGCTGCAGATAAAGAGAGAGCGGAATAAATCGATGGATGGTGAAAGACACTGGCAGGGTGTATAGATAGGTAAATTATGTTAAACATACAGTACTGAGGCATTCACTGTGCTCAAATTTCAGCCCCCCACTGCCCAAGGAACTTAAGTCATTATAGTGGTGATGGTCTTGCGCCTCTATGTGGGAGATACAGGATAACTACATAATCCTGAACTTTTGGAACACCGAATCCCAAAATCTCGAGACTATATAGCTAAAACTCCTAAATACCGAAAGACCAGAAGAGCAAAATTCAAAATCCCAATGTTCAGAGATATTGAAGTAGCACTTCTGGTGTTGCAGTTTGTTGATGGATAGGTGGAAGGTCAGGTAAGTATCTATGTGTAAGTGTGTTGGTTAGGGGCTTTAGTGTGTGTCAGTGTGTGTTGTGACTGTGATGTGTGTGTGTGAGGGACTGTAAAATGTGTGGGTGTGAGTTTCCTTTGTGTCTGTGCTATCTCGGAGTTAGTATATTTAAGAAGGAGTGGTGTAGGGGTGCAGCCCCCACATGGGGGGGGTGCAGGGAGGCTTGCCCCCTCTGTAGTGTAGGATTAAATGTTTGATTATGGGGGGCAGTTGTGTGTATGTGTATGTATGTGCTGTATGTGTATTGTACATTTGGGATTTTGAATTTCATGCTTTTGGTCTTTCGGTATTTAGAGGTTTTCGGCTACATAGTCTTGAGATTTTGAAATTCAGTATTTCAAGATTTTGAGATTATGTAGTGAATCTGGGAGATACGAGTAGCAGGTGGCCAACAGCCTTGACTAATGTGTTCTATAGAATGTCATTAGTACCAAGTATGCAGGTATTGTACCCATATCTGTGAAGATGCATGCTTGCTAAGGTGTAGTCATGCACTTGTTTTTATATAAATAAATAATCACTACAATATACCAAACAGCTGAAATACTGATGCCTGATATACTGAGACCACAAGACCGAAGCTACAAAATCCCAGACATGCAAAATACCGAAATGCAGAATCTCGACATCCCAAAATATCGACAAATGCTGGTGTGACTAATGTAAACACCACAACAGTGCCATAACCACCTAAATGTAACCAAACAACAAACACCTCATATACTGTGCTTATAAAGAAATGCAACACATTGCACACGTACTTCAACGAACCCCAACACTCCAATGTTTCCATCCTGTATTGCATATCTAGTGATACAGTAATGCAGGCACAAAAGTACTATATATCAACACAAACTACCCATGTGAAATGGCACGATGTGAATAAGTGACTCACATCTTCAATAACCGTGCAATTGCTCTCACCATCTCCAAACAGATACATGGTTTCCGCTTTCCCATCATACATCTCCCTAAACTGTATGAGCACCTTTTATAGCAGCTGAGACATTTCCCTATACTTCTACATGTAAATTGAACAGTGTACATTCTTGTCAGCTCTAGTTACATGTTTTTCATGATTCCGCATTTTGGTATTGTGCATTTCTGGGATTATGTAACTTTGGTCTTGTGGCCTTGGTATATTGGGTGCAGGTATTTCTGCCGTTCAGTATATTGTGGTGATTATTTATATATATATATATATATATATATATATATATATATATATATATATATATCTATATATATATATATATATATATATATATATATATATATATATATATATATATATAGATATATATAGTTTTTTTTGGGGGGGGTATATGAAGTGGTCATCCCAAAGACTGTGTAGTTATTTTTTGTAAATACACATATGTTGGTGTCAAGCCCTATTAAACCTTAGCAAGAGGCCTATTAATATAATTTTGAGAAGGTTATGTTGTGTAATATTCATGTACTACGACAGCTGTCAGTTTCATTTTTCCCCACTCCACTGAAAATATGACTATAAAACAGGCATCTACGGGCCCATCCAGCTGAAAGCCTCAGTTTAATGACACTGAGAATGAGGTGGTACTACAGGCCATCTGTCTCCAAGGTAGATGGCTTATCACACTGCCTACTGCTGATAAGTTCTTCTGTGAGCCTGTCTGGCAGGAAGTTGTGAACAATGTAAGTGCTGTGGGTACCCAGTGCCAGAAATATGAAATCACCATCATCATCATCATCACGATCATCATCATCAAAGACATGGTACATCAAAGAGCAAGTAATATAATCCATGCTGCCACCCACAGAGTGAGAAAGGAAGGCTACATGTGATAGGCCATCTACTGTAACTGTACCACTTTTAAGGGAGTCAGAGATGTTGCTGGCTTCACTCAAAGGTAGTACCACTTCCACAGAGTACTACAATGCTATGTTGTAAGTTGGGGCTGAGATGAATAGGCCCCAGGTGATTTCTGTGGGAGATGCCTTAGGTATGTAGGCCTACCATTATTATATGCCTGTTTTTAGTTCTTAGTTTCAGTACTGTTTATAATGCCTATGTCATCTACTGCATATAGATGCATCTGTCGTCAAGGTGCCCCAACCATCTGCACAAGGTATGTCATTGTTATATGCTGGTATATTTATCAGTAGGTGTGAGGATATCACTTGCATGGGTATTTGTGGTGCTTGGGGATACTTGCTTTGGATATGTTATGTTTTGAAGTATTCACAGGTGATGCTTTGCTTGCAACAGCAATGTGGAACAACCCTCCATTTGATGTTGGCAGATTCTTGTCCTCTGGTGATGGTGGCAAGGATGACCAGGCACAGTCCAGGGCTGCAAAGTATGTGTCAGACATATGGAGTGTGATCCAGACATCCCCTTCACTAGGTATGGACACAGTCTCTCTGCCTGCCATAATACACTACCATCTATGAGTGGACAGATTGATGGGAACAGGGTAGGTCAGGGAAGTGTAGTGGCCCCAAGTTCGGACATCTCAGCATCTGACCCTAGCAATCATGGGCAGGATACTCTACTTAGGGATGTCAGTAATGTTGCTTGCAGGATGTATGGTTGCCATCTCCCCCCGAAGTTGAAGTGTCAGTAGCTGCCACACAACATATATGTAGAATCATCAGGGAGGAACTGACCAGAGCAAATGTTTGGAGGGTCAACCAGGCAGTGCATGCTGATGTACAGGACTGCATGAACCATGTGCATTGGTCATGCTGAATGACACATTGGACAATGCAGTGTCTGCTCTTGCTCATCCATCAAATTCTGATCTCAGGGGTCAGTTATTTGGTACATCTTCAGTTGTTATCTGACCTGGCTATAGACAAGTGAGTTCCTGCACCAGCAGTGCTCACACCTACACTGCTGCATCAATTATGTGTTGGTCTGCACCAGCAGTGCTCGCATCTACACTGCCACATCAGTTATGCATGGGTCTGCACCAGCAGTGCTCGCACCTACACTGCTGCATCAGTTATGCATGGGTCTGCACCAGCTGTGCTCCCACCTATACTTCTGCATCAGTTATGCATGGCTGTGAACCAGCTGTGCTCACACCTACACTGCTGCATGGGTTATGCGTGGGTCTGCACCAGCAGTGCTCACACATACACTGCTGCATCACTTATGCATGGGTATGCACAAGCAGTGCTCACACCTACACTGCTGCATCAGTTATGTGTGGGACTGCACCAGTAGTGCTCCCACCTACACTGCTGCATCAGTTATGCGTGGCTGTGCACCAGCAGTACTTGCACCTACACTGCTGAATCAGTTATGTGTAGGTCTGCACTAGCAGTGCTCGCACCTACACTGCTGCATCAGTTATGCATGGGTCTGCACCAGCAGTGCTCCCACCTACACTGCTGCATCAGTTATGTGTGGCTGTGCACCAGCAGTCCTCGCACCTACCCTGCTGCATCAGTTATGCATGGCTC
The DNA here is from genome assembly GCF_019279795.1 of Protopterus annectens. Classification (NCBI taxonomy): domain Eukaryota; kingdom Metazoa; phylum Chordata; order Ceratodontiformes; family Protopteridae; genus Protopterus; species Protopterus annectens. The sequence goes on from NC_056732.1 coordinate 1,791,325,914, forward strand.
TGCAACAGCAGTGCTCTCACCTACACTGCTGAATCAGTAATGTGAGGGTCTGCACCAGCAGTGCTCACACCTACACTGCTGAATCAGTTATACATGGGTCTGCACTAGCAGTGTTCACACCTACACTGCTGCATCAGTTATGCGTGGGTCTGCACCAGCAGTGCTTGCACCTACACTGCTGCATCAGTTATGCATGGGTCTGCACCAGCAGTCCTCGCACCTACACTGCTGCATCAGTTATGCATGGGTCTGGACCAGCAGTGCTCACACCTACACTGCTGCATCAGTTATACGTGGGTCTGCACCAGCAGTGCTTGCACCTACACTGCTGTATCAGTTATGCATGGGTCTGCACCAACAATGCTTGCATGTACACTGCTGCATCAGTTATGAGTGGGTCTGCACAAACAGTGCACGCACCTACACTGCTGCATCAGTTATTCGTGGGTCTGTACCAGCAGTGCTCACACCTACACTGCTGCATCAGTTATGCGTGGGTCTGCACCAGCAGTCCTTGCAACTACACTGCTGCATCAGTTATGCATGGTCTGGACCAACAATGCTTGCACCTACATTGCGGCATCAGTTTTGCGTGGGTCTGCACCAGCAGTACTCACAGCTACACTGCTGCATCAGTTATGCATGGCTGCACACCAGCAGTGCTCGCACCTACACTGCTGCATCAGTTATGGGTGGCTGTACACCAGTAGTGGTCGCACCAACACTGCTGCATCGGTTACGCATGGCTGTGCACCAGCAGTGCTCACACCTACACTGATTAATCAGTTATGTGTGGGTCTGCACTAGCAGTGCTTGCAACTACACTGCTGCATCAGTTATGGGTGGCTGTGCACCAGCAGTGCTCCCACCTACACTGCTGCATCAGTTATGTGTGGCTGTGCACCAGCAGTGCTCGGACCTACCCTGCTGCATCAGTTATGCATGGCTTTGCAACAGGAGTGCTCTCACCTACACTGCTGAATCAGGAATGTGAGGGTCTGCACCAGCAGTGCTCACATCTACACTGCTGAATCAGTTATGTGTGGGTCTGAACCAGCACTGTTCGCACCTACACTGCTGCATCAGTTATGCGTGGGTCTGCACCAGCAGTCCTTGCACCTACACTGCTGAATCAGTTATGTGTGGGTCTGCACCAGCAGTGGTCGCACCTACACTGCTGCATCAGTTATGCGTGGGTCTGCACCAGCAGTGCTCGCACCTACACTGCTGCATCAGTTATGTATGGGTCTGCACCAGCAGTCCTCGCACCTACACTGCTGCATCAGTTATGCATGGGTCTGGACCAGCAGTGCTCGCACCTACACTGCTGCATCAGTTATGCATGGGTCTACACCAGCAGTGCTTGCACCTACACTGCTGCATCAGTTATGCATGGGTCTGCACCAGCAATGCTCGCATGTACACTGCTGCATCAGTTATGTGTGGGTCTGCACAAGCAGTGTATGTTCCTACACTGCTGCATCAGTTATTCATGGGTCTGTACCAGCAGTGCTCACACCTACACTGTTGCATTAGTTATGCATGGGTCTGCACCAGCAGTCCTTGCAACTACACTGCTGCATCAGTTATGCGTGGGTCTGCACCAGCAGTACTCGCAGCTACACTGCTGCATCAGTTATGCATGGCTGCACACCAGCAGTGCTCGCACCTACACTGCTGCATCAGTTATATGTGGCTGTGCACCAGTAGTGGTCGCACCTACACTGCTGCATCAGTTATGCATGGCTGTGCACCAGCAGTGCTCACACCTACACTGCTGCATTAGTTATGCATCTCTCTGCACCAGCAGAGCTCACACCTACACTGCTGCATCAGTAATGTGTGGGTCTCCACCAGCAGTGCTCACACCTACACTGCTGAATCAGTTATGCATGGGTCTGCACCAGCAGTGGTCACACCTACATTTCTGCATCAGTTATGTGTGGGTCTGCACCAGCAGTGCTCGCACCTACACTGCTTCATCAGTTATGCGTGGCTCTGCACCAGCAGTGCTCACACCAACACTGCTGCATCAGTTATGTGTGGGTCTGCACCAGCAGTCCTCGCACCTACACTGATGCATCAGTTATGCATGGGTCTGGACCAGCAGTGCTCACACCTACACTACTGCATCAGTTATGCGTGGGTCTGCACCAGCAGTGCTCACATGTACACTGCTGCATCAGTTATGTGTGGGTCTGCACCAGCAGTGCTCGCTCCTACACTGCTGCATCAGTTATGCATGGATCTGTACCAGCAGTGCTTACACCTACACTGCTGCATCAGTTATGCGTGGGTATGCACCCGCAGTCCTTGCACCTGTGTGGTAATGCTTCCTTCCTTCCTTACCTGTGCAAATGCTGATAAGAATGGCCTCTCTTTGAGCAGTGGGACTTTGGATTCCTGCCTCTGATGCATAGAGTGGCCAGCCTATGCATGAGTAAGCACAGTTTGGTGTTTTTGCATGCCTCATTTTTACTGTCTATATCTGCTTAACTCTTGTGTGGTAAAGCTATGTGCAACCTGTTGCCTCTTAGATAGTGCCTTGTCGTATTGTGCCCTCTCCATCTAACAAGTTCATCTTATGTTGCTGTCTCCTCCGCCAACTCCCCATCTGTGTCAGCTGCTGCTGCCTTTGCTGCTGAGAACTGCAGGCCCTGCACACTGTCAATCTATTGCATTGGCTTCCTCATTGTTATGTAGAATGGCACACATAGTTAGAATTTCTGTATATGTGATGGGATATTACAGGAGGGTTCCACCAGACCTATCTGGACAGTGGAAATGTTACATTTTCAACCCAACACACGCTCTTTATTTATTTTATTTTATTTATTTATTTAACATTTGTTAACCAGAAAAGTCTGACTTGGAACTTAGCCAATTTTCAGTGGAGGCCCTGGGAGAAAAGCTCCAGACCCATGTCTTTGTAATGTGGGAGGAAACCCACACGAATGCAGGGAGAACATGCAGACTCCACACAGAAGGCACCCCAGCCAAGAATCGAACTGAAGGACCTCTTGCTTTGAGGCCACAATGCTACCACTGCACCACTGCGCTGTCCGCTCTTTGATGTTTTTTGTCTGAATAGGGCATGGCTGTACTATTGCTCTGTTGGGTTATCTGAATTTCTCATTGGGGTTGCAACCCATTGCACAAAGGCATAGTGAGCATCACCAGCTAGATGTCCATGTAGGGAAAACAGCCCCTCACAAATTATTGCTATGGGTCAAATGTGTGCCATATGTCTGAGTCATGGAAAGGAAACTGCCTTGGTGGCCTACACACACACACACACACACACACACACACACACACACACACACACACACACACACACACACACACACATACATACAAACTCACGCACACACACACACACACACACACACACACACACACACACACACACATAGACACACATTTTACATGATGCCCTGTGCATTACAGATCCCCTGGCAGATGATGGAGTGATACCCTTTATAGCTGACATAACACCTTTCAAGTTCACCAGGTGGGGCCTTTATTTCAATGTGGGTATAACCTATGGCCCCCAGTACTTCAGGTAAGCAGGTTATAGTACAGGCATCCCACACGGTATATACTCCCTCATCTGTCTCTATGGGAACCACATATGTTCCCCCATATGATGAAGCATGACACTGTATAACTGGTGGAGTATTCTGGAGGCAGATGCCTGAGGTATCTTCAATGTGTCCCCAGTAGGTCATCAAAAGGTCTCTCTTGTTAATATACCTAAAGCCACACACAACTTAATATTGACTGAGTTGGGAGGGTGGCCTAATGGTTAAGGTGTTTTTGCCTTACAAACACAAGGTGCAGGCTTTGAATCTCACAAGGGATAATTGGCTAGGCTTAAAATGGCTTGCAAGGGCAGTTAGCCTAGTACTAACCTATGAACCTATGAGATGGGTACTACATGACACGCATTGGGGCTGCAGACAAGGCTGACACATATCCACTATTATTTCCTCTTTGGTGTCCATGTTCACACGATACTTTTCCACTATGTCATTGCCATAAAGGATGTAAAATGTTAATTGTGGTCATGATGCCTCAGTGGGTGACATCATGTACCATTACCTACTGCAGATGTCATAAGAGCTTCTTACTGGTACCCGTTTACAACACTGCAGCAAAGCTTATTATTCTTCCTTAGTTTACACTGTGTGAACACGAGTATACACCTGTGCACAAAGCTTGTATATTCTCAACATTACAGCAAGATGTTTATACCTTTATGAATAGGTCTGCCTTATTTTTTGCCTCAGTGCTTACAGTATGGGAAAAAAGAAATGCAATGAATTAATAATACGGTATTGATTGTCCACAGGTTCATAGTTTTATAGGTTCATAGGTAGGTACTAGGCTATCTGCCTGAAGGCATTTATAAGCCTAGCCAGAATGTGTTGGCTTTCGCCACCCCCTTAGATTAGTTCTCTGTGCCTCTGTCCAGCAGAGCCACTGAAGTGATCCCCAGAGTAAACTTTTTGTTTCCCAATCCACTCGTCAAGGTTTCTTTTGAAGAGTGTTAGTGAGGAGCTCTGTCTAATGTAGATTGGAATCTTGTTCCAAAGCATGGGAAGTCTCTGGGACAGGAATGTATCCCTCCAGCACATCCTATTTATTGTTGTGGTGAGGTTTAGATCCCTAGAGCGTGTGGCTCGAAGGGATAAAGTTTTCTTTAGGTGGAACCTGTCCATCAATTCTGGGTTGGACGTGGCTTTGTATGTCAGGCAGAGATCACCTCTGAGTAGGCGGTATGCAACCAAGTACAGCTGGAGTTTCTTCAGTCGAGCTGCATAAGGCATTTGTTTGAGGCCAGTGATCCTCTTTTTGAGGTACGTCTGTGGTCTTTCCAGCTTTTGCAGGTGTCTTGTAAGGTACATCCCAAATGGAGCTATGATGTGTCTGATGAGTAGAGGGGCACAATGGCCTCTTTTGATCTGGATGCGAACCCTTTTGTAATTAGGTGGGCCACATAGAAGGATTTTCTAACCACATTGGTAATGTGATTATCAAAGGTGAGAATACTATCTACTTGGGTCCCCAAATCCCTTATTACGTCTTCTGTATTTAGGGGACTACCACCTATGTGGTAGTTTGTGGGTACTTTGTTTTTTCCAAAGTGGATGACTAAATATTAAGTTCTTTAAGCATTGCTTTTCATTGCTGTAGAGAGGTGAGTATAACTCCATTTCTCTTTAAAGTAATATCTATTCAAGCAGTTAGATGTCATTTGAATGCTATCATCAATTGACTGGATGACTTTAGCTTTCTACTCCCTCACCAAAATGGTTTTAGTAGGACTTTCAAGAACCATTCCAACCCAAGGCACTTTCTTTTTTTTTCAAAACAGGTTTATTGTTTTAACATATAAGAGAAATATCATAACAATTTTATACAAGTAATTAAAAATAGGTATTATTATAATATTCAACAAAACAACTAAAGTATTTACAAAGAGACATAAGACATCCACAAAAATTAAATTAAATAAAAACCCAAATACCATTAATTAAAATTTTTTTAATTTTTTTAAATTATCCATAATATATATAATAAAATAAATGTTTTTTCTTTTGTTCTTTGTGTAATTGCTTGTGCACACTATATACATATATTCATAACATTTTTGAATTATAAAGGAGTCTGGTCTGAGGTGTATCTCTAATCCAATTTTTCTTATTGTTGCTATAATAGATGCTAGAATAGACCATAACAAGGATTTTTAACATTTTTTAACACTTTGTGTTAGACATATAAGAGATT
>NC_056732.1:1791336706-1791363688 GCF_019279795.1 Protopterus annectens
AATTTCTGACAGGAATATTATTAAGATTTCCTTCCTTTTTTAGATATAGTTCAAGAACTATATAAAACAAACATATTTAGAAAGAAAATTACTTCAAGAATAAATTTTTTAAGTAATTAATTCCTGTCAATGTAATGAAATTGGTGGAGCTGAAGAAATCTGCTGCTATCCTGTGTTCATCCTTGGCCACGCCCCCCATGGCACTTTCTTATGTCCACACTTACCAGAGTTCAAATCAAAATTACATGCTTACCATGTCTTTTGGGCTTTAATATCAAAGATCTGAGCCCACATTCTAACTGCTTGGTTCCATATTATCTTATCCCTAAGGCAATATAAAAACATTGAATAGGTTAATATTACCTTTACATATCCCCCCCCACACACACACATACACAACTCCAGGATAAATCATTCTTACTATTTTCCCACACTTTTTTCTGGGTCAGTACATATGTGAATTGTTCTCTCATGTTGGACATATATCCAGTACAATTTTCTTAGACTAGCAGCAGTGCTTTCAATAATTCCCTGCTATTCTTGCTCATTTAATTCAGTTCCTTTTTTAAACTCTGCATTTCTCCAGTATAGCCTTGAGAAAAAGTTCTTGGTTCTTTTCCCGTGTTCTTAATTTATAACACTATTTTTTTTATCCTGACCTATATCGTCTACAGGAAAATATTTTATTTTTTCTCTCATCTTTCTCAATAGATTTATATTAACCATTATAAATGAAGCTTTGTGCCTGTGGTAAACCTTATCCTAAACATACCTCATCTATTACTTCAGTTCTCTGTTAGTATATGAAGTAACTAAACACCTTGCTAACCATACTTTTCAACCTTTTTCTCTAACCCTTGTCTAAACCATAGTCTTCTACTTGCAAATCTTGGCTTGCGTGAGTGATTAGTGATGCATCTAAACTAATTCTAATACTTTTCTAACACTGAATTATATGTACTGCGACATCCCCGCTCTGGGCCAGTAATCAAGGAGCCTGAATCCTCACCACTGACACTAGACAGGGATGTTCACTTGGAACAAAAAGAGTTTTTTACTGTCACACTTTTTGTAAAGCTTTATAGCTAGTTTCATTGTGCGAAAGGTATTTTCTGTACTTGTTATGCACCTATTTGTTTGTTCTGATTTCCTGCCAAGGAGTATATCATATAACTGATTTGTTTGCAGTTAAAGGCATTCTGTAAAGTCTCCTTGCTCCTTTATCTGTTTAAAAACTTTCATTTTGTGGCTTTCTGTAGTGTTTACTGTCTGTAGGCTAATAGCTTTAGTATTGTCCTAGTTCAGAGGCCTGTTTGTTTCTACAGTAATTGTTCAAAGCACATGAACAGGCCATCTTGAATTAGCAGAAGCCTTTCTTTACCTTGGCTATATTGTGTTGGAGGAGGGGCGTTGACTAACTCAGAGCTGAGATATATAAGATTAACTAATCTGCATGGGTAACTGATTTGTTTGCAGTTAAAATCATTCTGTAGAGTCTCTTTGCTCCTTTATCTGTTTGAAAACTTTCATTTTGTGGCTCACTGCTGTGATAAACATTTCTGTAGGTTTTACTGTCTAAAAGACTGTAGGCTACTAGCTTTAGAATTGTTCTCCACCCTCCCTGCCTGTTGGTGTCGTGCTTTTATACCTGCTGGTATTTCAGTTGCCTGCTCCTACTCTAAATTTGATCTTGGACACTCCTCCCAGTCTAGGGTCATTAGCTCATTCTACCCAATACAGAGAGAACATCTGAGAAGACCAACCCACTTAGTTTCTTTCCTTCTGTTCCTCCTTTCTCCCTTTCTTAAAAAAAATGCCTGAAATTGCTTGTGTTCTGACTGTGCTTCTCAAACATTTTAGAAATACAGAGTATATTTTAGTGCATTTATTAAAACTGTATTTGCCTTAATATTGCTACAATGCAACTGCTCTAGGTTGCACTGCATCTGAATTGTTTGTGTGTTTTAGCTGCTTTTCTGTATATATAGACTTTTCTGTATATGTAGACTGGCTACTTATTCTGCTGTATTACTGCCTTTTAAATCGTTTTTCAGTTGTGCACTTGCATTGCTTCAATCAAAAAGTTTTAAATTTCTAATTTTGTAGAGTTTTAATTGCATTTACTGTTTAGGGCTACACACTCAAGTGCATTAGCCTTTTCTGTGTTTATTTACTGTATTATGGCAATGTTTAGCATGTTTTAACAAAAAAAAAAAAACAAACAAACAAACAAAAAAATGCTATCTTGTTTGCTCATTTCCCGCCTTTCCTAGCTAGTATAGTCCAGATCCCAGGCTTTGCAGGTTTCAGGACTTTATTTTCTGTGTTCAGAGCTATCCAGACCTTGCTGTGGTAGAGGGAAGTCCTACTGTTTACCAGTGGGAGTGGTGAGCATTGTACTGCCTATCTAACACTAGAGGAGTGGTTTCCAGCTCTGAAACTGTAATTGTATTAGCCTTTTTGGGCTGATTTCTATCCCTTTCAACTTTCTGGTTTAAAAACACGTGTGTTTGTGCATTTTTCACATCGTGCAGCACCACGGGGCTATAGTTAAACTATTACAGGTGCCAGAATGTCTGCTCTTCAAATTTCCTTTAGAACTAGCTGGTTTTTCAATAGTAGCACTAAAATCTGAACCCCTGTGGCTAGCACTTGCTCTAGAACCTGCTGGAAAGCACTAGGAAGCCTTAAACTGATACAAGCACTCAACCCTCCTTGTTAATAAGGAGAAATTAATTGTAGGCACTAAACAGCCTATAATTGCAAAGTACCTTGCAAAGATAAGGAAAAACAGCTCTTGTACTTTACAAAAAAAGCACCTAAACAGGCATGTCCAAGGGTCAGCTTCTGGAGATTTCTCCTGTCCACCTGGTGAATCTGGGCATACTGGGGCAATGCAGCAGCTGCCTCATGTACGCAGACAACCCTCTCCTCCTACCACTCAACACTACAGCCTGTGAGAGATGCAATTACATAGCCAAACTGGAAGCAAAGCTCTCTCCAGCCAAGATTGTGCTAGACAGTCAAGAAGAGAAGGTTAATACCTGCACTACACGTCAAGCAACACATAGCCCTTCAAAACCCACACCATCAACACGCACACGTAGCAACACTAAACCCACATATATGGAGGACCTTAACATTAACCTGCCCAAGAAACAAGGACCTCCGAAGCTGAAACGCAAACAAACACCAGTCACAACCAAAGTGACACATAGCTCACAACACCAGTGTGCCACCCAACAACAGCCCCTAAGGCAAGACAACGTACCCAACACTTTAATCATAGGTGACTCTATAGTCAGGCACACTGATGTCCCACTCACCAGGCTGAGCAAGGAGAAAATTACAGTCAGCTGCCTGTCAGGTGCCATTATCCACCACATAACGCATGCACTCAAGTCACTACACAACAAGTAAAAATATGACTCTGTCATTGTCCATGGTGGAGTAAATGACTTGAATCATACCTCCCTGGACTACATGAAAAGAGATATAGAAGAGCTCTCGGATCATGTGGCCCAGGCAGGTATGACCCTAGCCCTGAGTAGCATCCTGCCTTCGTCCAGAATGATGCCACAGTATAAGGACAAAATGATTGACTTCAACAATTGGCTAAGCTTCTGGTGTCATTCAGAGGGGATGCAGTATTTGTCTGCCAGGGATGACATGATCGACAAACAACAATGCTTTGCCAGCGATGGTCTGCACCTGTCACCCTTGGAATTCAGGTTACTGGCTAAAGCTCTTGCCACCCCTATAGTGCCTTTTTTAGGCAAGGTTCAAAGGACGGAACCACCACTGTAACAGATACAAGCATGTAAAATCTGAAGGTAATACTACTCAATGTTACAAGTCTAAACCGCAAAATGCACTGTCTCAAGGCACTCCTAAAAATGGAGAACATCAATATCTGTGCAGTAACTGAGACTGGTTCAAGACTCCAGAGAGCACCCCTGCAATACCAGGCTACAACTCTTACCACACTTTTCGGCCACCAAACCAAGACCGAAACACTAAAGGTGGTGGAGTGTTCATATTCACCAAGGATATTCACACCTCTAGGTTAGTTGCATAGCACAATGCATCTAAAATTCTCCAGGTGCAACTAACACTAGGTAAGACTGCAATCCAAATTGTACCTTGCTACAGATCCCCCACCATGCACCAAGATTGTCATTACACCTTTCTAAACACACTGGAAAATATCAAGATACAACCAAACACCATAATACTGGGTGATTTCAATTACCCTGCCATTAACTGGGAAAACTACTCAGGTATCAACACCTTTTCCCAGTTGTTCTTGGAATTCATAAATTCCAACACCCTGGATCAACTAATCCATTGTCAAACCAGTGGCTCCAATATCCTAGACCTGGTCATTACCAACATGGTAGATAGATGCTCCACACCGTCACCCCCTCATTAGTAACGTCTGATCATAAGCAAATCACCCTTGACATCTACATCCCACCCCCAGGAAGAAAACCTCCATAAAAAAACTTCTCCAAAGCCAATTCCATGCTACTTAAGTCAGAAGTGAAAAACTTCATGGCACCCATGCAGACGGCAGCTCAAAGTTTGACTGTTTAATCCTACACTAAGTCACTGTACAAGCACATCCACTTGTGCATGAATCGTGCCATCCCAAATAAAACCAAGATGCTCTCCTCCAAAAAAAGGAAGCCAGTCTTGTGGTCCCCTGCCATAAACAAACTATACAACAGAAGGAAGAAACTGTTGCAGAAAAGATGAAAATCTCAGAATGTAAAAAACTCCCTTACCAGCCTTAGTAGGAAGTTGAGATCCCTCATAAAATCCTCCAAAGCTAGTTATGAAAATAAAATTGCCAAAGATTCCAAGGACAACCACAAGGCATTCTATAGTTATGTCAAGAATCTAAATGGCAATGCTCTGATCTGCTTTGAGCTACAACAAAATGGCATTACATATACTGATCCCAAGGATATCACCAATATCCTGGCAGATCAATTTAGTGCTAACTTCACCCCCCTTTCACCCCCTAAAGGGCCCATCTCAATGCCAAAAGATTGCCAAATTCCAATAATCATAGCCACACAAGTAGAAACCGCACTCTCCAAAGCTAAGAATACAGCATCCATGGGACCAGATGACATCCCGGACTCTGTACTACATGAACTACAAAATGAACTGGCACATCACCTAAATGTCATGTTTAATTATAGCCTCATCTCAGGCTTCGTGCCCACTGAGTGTCGCACAGCTGCAGTTATCCCACTCCACAAGGGGGGGATCCACCTTGGATCCAGGGAACTACTGTCCCATTAGTCTGAGGAGCCTGATCTGCAAGGGTATGGAACGCATTATCATAGAACTTATAAACAAAGACATTGGCAACCTTCAAACACTGGACCCCACCCAGTTTGGGTTCGTGAAGGGCCGATCTTGTCTCCTGAACCTGATTGACTTCTTTGAATCAGTCTCCAGAGCTGTAGACAAGGGTAAGGCAGTCTACACAGCCTATCTGGACCTCGATAAGGCCTTCGACACCACCCCCTACTCTGGAATCATAGATAAACTTACTAAGCTGGGCATAAATCCCTATGTCACTTAATGGGTTGCCAACTGGCATCCTGACAGAATCCAGACTGTAAAAGTTGTCAACTCCAAATCCAGCTCCAGAAAAGTGTCAAGTGGAGTACCTCAGTGTTCAGTCCTGGGACTGCTCCAGTTTGGCATCTACTTCTCTGAAGTACAGGCCAATACTAAAGGACTTTGGCTAACAAAGTTTGCAGATGACTGCAAACTGGGAGCCTTTATTGAATCCCCAAATGATGTGGATATTCTACAAAAGGGCCTTACAGAGACAGATGCTTGGTGCTAGAGCTTAATGCCAAGAAATGTATAGTTATCCCCTTTGGGAAAAATCATGTACCCATGAATTACCACATAGGTGGCAGTACACTAACCACCAAAAGTGTGATGCGAGACTTAGGGACATGGGTGGACAGTGGTCTCACCTTCGATAACCACATCACCATAACAGTAAGGAAATCTTTCTATGTGGCACACCTCATTACTAACAGCTTTTCATCCAGAAAAAAGGAGGTCATTGTCCCACTGTACTCATCCCTCATTAGACCCATTATATTATAGAGTACAATGCCCCTTTTGGTATGTACCTCACAAGACATCTGCAACAGCTGGAAAGACCGCAGAAATACCTCACTAAAAAAATCACAGGCCTAAAGCAGATGCCCTATGCTGACTGTCTAAAAAAACTCCAGCTATACTCTGTGGCATATCGTCTACTCAGAGGTGATCTCTGCTTAACATACAAGGTCATGTCAAAACCTGAGCTGCTGGACATGCTCCACTTAAAGAAATCCCAATCCCTCAGAGCCACACACTCCAGGGATCTAAACCTTGTCATCACAATGAACGAAACATGCTGTAAGGATAGGTTCCTGACCCAGAGACTTCCCATACTCTGGAATGGACTGACCATACATGTCAAGCAGAGCGCCTCCTTGGTCCTCTTCAAAAGGAACTTGATGATTGGATGGGAGATAGGAAATTCACCCCAGGGATCATGTCAGTCACCCTGCTAGACAGGGGTCCAGGGAAGTAAATATTGTGGGAAGAAATATCCAGGGAATTGTTTGGCTAGGTTTGTATAGGCCCTAGGGTGTGCAGCCTAGTACCAGCCTATGAACCTAAGGTACACACAGTATTTCCAGATGCAGCTCTCTGCATCAAGCATAATTAACCTTAGGAGCAGGCAGGGAGCACACTCAGTCCAGGGTCTGGATTTCTCTTTCTTTGTCTCTCTCTCCAGGTCCCCAATAAGATTCCCCATGGGCACAGCTGTAGAGTTGAGTCCTCAGCCAAGTGCCCAAGTCAAGTCATCCAGTACTCTCTTTGTGAAACCAGTGCTATGTGTCCCTGCTCCAAGTAGCTGAAACACACACTCTTTGAGATTTGATTTGCACACACACACACACACACACACACACACACACACACACACACACACACACACACGCACACACAGACATGAGAATGGCTGGCACAGATTTACTAACTAAGCTCCCTTCTATCCAGACTATAAAGTAGTTACTGCCACCAGACACTCCAAAGCTGGCTACTCTAAAGGCTCTTACAAGGGTACCCAATTATACTGAGAGAAATTAATATTAGTACAAATGGTAGTGTTTTGAGCATGCAGTAAAGCTTTCAGGAGTAGCCACAGAGTCACCAAATAAATATGACCACTTCCAAAGGTTAAAATATTCTCTAAAGCACCAGCCACAACAAGATGTTTAAATATATTTAATAATAATAATAAAAGAGCATGAAAATACTAAATGTCTGTTTACAATAAACACCAGATTTTCAATCACAGGAAATATTAAAATAACACAGATGAATATATTCACACAGATACAGAAAACAGTACTTAACTAATCACGCTATATTTTCCTGACTGATCTAAAGAATTACTATTCCCTGGTCACATTTTTGTGATGGATTACAGAATAAAATCACATACATCTGGTCATCTGACTTCTGGTTTCCATTCCTAACAACTGACCCAGAATCTCACACATATACATTACTATATACACAGGTAGAGCTTTGCTAAGATCTGTTGCAGCTTCTGGAAGTCACAAAACAATAAAACACTTCCACTCTTCCTACATCAGACAATAAACCATTCTCTGGCACAGACACTTCATCTCTGGCTACAATCAGAATGGTCTAAATTAAGTAATTTAATTTCATACTATATTTCAAAGTTAGCTGGAGCTGAGCTTAACCTCTTCTCTTCCAATATCCTCTGTTACAATATTTATTTTAATAGTTATAATATAGTCTGACATACATGTGTATTTCTTTTTCTGTCTGTTGGTACATTTTTAATACAAGCAGCTTTACAAATACATTCTTCAACACAAGACTCTATACAAATCAGTTTGATATGCAAATGACATATAATTCTTTACAAAATTCCAGCTAGCTGTGCTGGCATATGTTACACATCCATTGCCCTACTTGTCCTTGCATAGCTGGCAATACCTCACATCATCACTCTACCTGAATGAAGCGATGGCTGTATTTAGAATAGAGGGGTTATGCACATACCTACTCTAAGCCTGGACAGTCAAGCGTGCATATATAGTATCCTAGCTCAGTGACGAGAGGGTTATAGTTAAGTTAGGATGTTGTCGTTGATACATCTCACCTAAGAATATACATACAAACTCTCTCAGCTCAGTGATGTCAGACATATAGCTTTTTTAGGGTTTTATGTATCAACTCGAGTTTAGACTTGAAAGTCACAAGCGTCCCATCTGTGAGTCTAATTCAGGCCTCAGATTCATCCTAAATTTTAATCCCAGGTATTCATAAAATGCCATCTGCAACATTCTCAGTGATAAGCAACTTGCTAATAGCTACTCTGAAAAGACCATGTATAGATGAAAAATATATTTTGAAGATTAATTTCAAATGTTTCCTGCTCAAAACATATGTAGCGGAAATGCTGGTTGGTAACTGTGATAAAAAACATGTTGGATCTTGTCACAGCAATACGCCTACATCTCACTGCTGATGAAAGAAATGAGAGGTAGTTCTCAAGTTACATAAGAGACCTTCCTGCAATGCTAGTGGTGAAAGTCTCTTGATCTAGTTAACAGGAACTGACAGACAAGGAAAGCACCAACTGAAATGGTCAGTTAAGTAAAGACACAGTTGTAGGAAACTTTTGGCAAAGCTTTGGAGAATGACTTCAACATGAACTTGTTAAAGATCTTCTGGCAAACCATCTGGTGATTTGGGGGTGGGTCATTATCCAGGCAATTCTTAAATATTGACCTCAACTAGGAAACCGACATGAGCTGGAAAAAACACTTCCATGAACTTCAGAATGTGTGGAACATTATTTCCTTTAATACAGTCATCATTTTGCTTTGTAGTCCTTGTATAATTTCTCCTTTGTCCATATGTTGCCTTGTAGCAGCTCTTTGATGTGCATATGAATGAGCACACATGGTCACAAGAATGCTACTTGTGTCCTGCTGTACCATGGTCCATATTTCTGTATAATATCTACCGATTTTGTTAGGAAATAACTTACTTAATGCAATGCTAGCCTCATCAGGGTAGAGGTAAAGTGCCAGTTCTTCATACTTAATCGGAGGTGGATCACATTGTGTAACTTTGGTTGCAATGGTTTTCACAGTGTGGCTGCATTACTGTTTTTGTTTATATTTATAACATTTTGACTTTAATAACAACTTTGATGAAATGTGCAATCATTTTGTTTTACTGTAAAAATGCTAGTTATCACATGTATACGGCCTACATATTTGGTTATATTTACAGCAAACAACCCATATAGTTTGTTACTGTGAATGCTTTATATGTTTATAGACTTGTTGTGTATTTGTATTCAGATATGCTTAGATATGTCTGGCAGTAAGAAGACCCCTAACCATTATCAGTGGCACATTTATGTATTTTTTGTGCCAGTCTGACCTTTAGCTTTTCTGTGAAATCCTACATTCTCTAAAGTTTGATTGGGCAATCTGCTAAGACATTTCTTATTTCTGATTTTACTGCTAAGAATGTGGACATGCATATGGTTAATTACATTGTCTCCAAACCAGAGAGTATTATGTCAAATCAATGATGGAAAGTCGGTTTTATGTTTCAAACTCAGTAAACTTGTAGGAACCACTGATAAAAGCCTTGGACAATGTTATTTCATAGCTGTTATTTATTTAGATTTGAGGAAAGCATATAACTCTTGCTTCCTATAATGTCAGTTGTCACATTACTACCTGCAATTCAAAACTGTTTCAATAGTGGAAGCTTCCAGGTGAGAATAGGAAATTCCTTTTCAAAATCTCAGTCAATATCTAGATGAATATCCAGGCGATTAGTCTTTCTCCCTTTCTGTTTCAGTATGTTTACACAAACAATGCTTGAAATAAACTTTACATGATCAGCAGTGTTTGCAGATAATTCAAAAATCAGAGCAGGTGTTAAAATACGAAAAGCAAAATTTCACCCACCAAAAGAGCAAAAAAATAGCAGCAAAGGATGAGAACCATAGGTGCAAAAATCCAGCAGAATACCGTTTATTGGTAAGCGCTTTTGTCAGGTTTAAAATCACCGAAATTCTTCAGACGATCAGCGCTTATCAATAAACAGTATTTTACTGGATTTTTGTACCTGTTGGTTCTCATCCTTTGCTGCTATTTTTTTGCTCAGACATTAAAATACCAAAAACATTCTGACAATTCTGATTTAGAAAGACTTGTGCATTTGGGTGAGCATCAGCAACATATAATTAAAAGAAGATCTTTGGCTATACAGTTTGATGGGTGTATATCATATGAGCGAATTGTACAAATTACAAATGCTCATATTGAATATACTGGACTTTGAAGTGCTTTTTCTGAGATTGCGGTACAGTGAAGAATGGGATATTTGCCCTTTCCTGTAGTGCGATCTCGGTGTTGGAATATATATTTAGCATGGGGTGTAGGAAGTTTGAGGTCCAGTATGTTCGATATTATGAGCGTTCACAATTCGTGCAATTTGTTCATATGATATAGACCCCAGTTTGATACCAGCAACAATTACTATGCGTATGGTTTATTGACCAAAAAGACACAAAGTAGAGATTTAGGGAAATAACAGAAAACAATCAAACATTACATGAATAGTGTTAGTGAGCAACAGGTAGCACACCCACCTTGCGAGAAGAAGGCTGTGGGTTCTATTACCACAGAGGGAAGATTGATTGCTGACACTGATGTGCAATATAAGGGGGGTGCTGCACTCTTGGGTGTGTCATCTTTCAAAGTAAAGGCCCCATCTACTTGAGTTGGTGGTAACTCCGGTAGATGTAAAAGATCCCACAGCAATTATCAAAAGGAGTAAAGGAAGTTCTCCAATGACATGGCCAATTTTCCCATAGTAATATAAAATACTGCCTTAGGTCTCCCCTGAAAGGAAGCTACAAGCCTAGTGGACCAAAACTGTTAACAAAGTATAAATAAAAAGTTTCATTTGACATTAATATGATAATCAGAAAATACTTTTTTACACTTAGAACCAGTTTCCACATAATTTCATCCTGACACCCTTCCCACTTTCTCTCTGTATATATATCTCTGATGATGTCCATCAGTGAATATTGTATAGCATTTTGCACATTTTCAGTTACAAAAATTTACTGTTGAGAAAATAAAGAAAAGAAAAGATATTACATTCACCTTCAGCCTCACATATAGTTAGATGCCAGTTAAAGTTAACATCTCTGACCAGAT
Source organism: Protopterus annectens (assembly GCF_019279795.1). Classification (NCBI taxonomy): domain Eukaryota; kingdom Metazoa; phylum Chordata; order Ceratodontiformes; family Protopteridae; genus Protopterus; species Protopterus annectens. The sequence goes on from NC_056732.1 coordinate 1,791,348,034, forward strand.
GTAGACTTTTTAGAGGTGATTTAATCTCGACATTCAAAAGCAAGAGGGATGATCTGATATATGCCACCTTTGGGAAAATTGTTTCTCACAGCTGTATGATTAGAAACAGCATACTGTTTACAGCAGTAGAAAAGTACAACTCCCAACTTAAGACAAAATACTTTCATACTAGACTTTCAATGAGTCAATAAATTGCTAGCTGTTGTAATGATGGCAAATACATTAACCTCCTTGAAACAGTAATTAATTGCATTTTATGTGCTAGGAATGAGTTGATCCATTTCTGAATGTGCAGCATTAAGAGTATGGTTAGCTCTGTGCTGAAAAATCAGTGAGCCATTTAATCAGTCGGTTTTGGGTGTGTTCATGTACCTCCCAAAGACAGCAGTTACAGAGCACTTGTGTTTCTTTCTTAGCAATGGAGAGCTACTTAACCTGGAGCAGGGGGTTCACAATGACAATGCTCATCATACCGATCACTGCTGTAATAGCCAAAGGTTTATGGGGTTATATATCCTGCACAGTTTAAAACAGCTGGACAGATTCCAAAGTTTCAGGGCACCTTCCACATGCCCAAAGCATCAGACAGCTTGAGCTTAGCTGACAAAAAGATGGGCTTGGGCAGCAAGCCCTTCAGAGCTTTCCTGCTGCCAAACAGAGCTGATCTGCAGACTTTTTTTTTCAAAACAGGTTTATTGTTTTAACATACAAGAGAAATATCATAACAATTTTATACAAGTAATTAAAAATAGATATGATTATAACATTCAACAAAACAACTAAAGTATTTACAAAGACATCCACTACAATCAGATCAATTAATTAAACTAAAATACCATGCTATTGAAATTAGGATTTTTTTAACAAATTTTGTAAATTATCCCATACAATATAATAAGATGTTTTACTAGTTGTTCTTGACCTAATTGTGTTTATTTCCATATGGCACACTATATTCATAACATTTTTAAATTCATTGAACGAAGGAGGTGTATCTGAAATCCAATTTCTGGTTATTATTTTCCTAGCCACTGCTAGAATAGACCATAACAAGGGAAGCTTAACCTTTTAACACTTTGAGGTACAGGTGTGTTGAATAATATAAGAGATTTAGAAATAATGAAATTATCTGTAAAAAGAGCCTGCAAAAATTCATTAATTGACTTCCAGTATTCTTTCAATTTTATACAGTCAAAAAACATATGAGCCCAGTCAGCATTAATTTCTACATTACATCTCTTACATAGATTATCTTTATTATTTATTTTATTCATCATCAAAGGTGTATAAAAAGATCTATGTAAAAATTTCCATGTATAAAGTCTCCAGACAATGGAAGACATAGTTCTATAGGCAGATTCCAATATATATTGTTTATCTTGTTGATTTGGTGGGTCCACATTAAAAGAAGTGAAATAATTCCAGTATGTATCTACACTGTAAAAAGTTTCTTGTCTGATAATTTTATGTATGTATGAAAGTTTACCTTTATCAGAAACTTTATGTTGTAAATTTAATATCAAGTAATCAATCAGTGTTGGAATAGATTATTTAACTGTTATAGACATTAGATCTATTTTATTAATGAGATGTTGTCTAAAGGTCTGAACCTCTAACCAGCAAGTTTCTCTTAGATCAAATTCTTGTTTTAAGAAATCTAGATTTTAACTTTATTATCAGATATCAACTCATACCAGTACTTTAGATCATTATCTATAGCTAAATGAGTTCCTTCAGAAGTAGATGACAAAAGCATACCCTGAGTATACATTATAGGAATATAATAAAATTCCATTATGAATATAAAGTTACGATAGCTAATAATAATATTTAATGGGTAACAAACCATATGTTTAGGTGTAATAGGTGAAGTACAAAATTCCTTTAGTAACCATAACATGGAGTTATTTACAATCATATTTTTAAGATTTTCATGAAGTGCATACTAATTAGCTCCCAATAATCTTTCCATTTTATGACATATGACTGATCTATTAATAAAGTTTACAATAGAAGAGATAGTATATAAATTAAAGTCTGGAAAAGAAATACCCCCTTGAGACCAGCTATTAGTATATTTCTTTAATGCAATCCTAGGTCTATTAGGTGCCCATAGGAAATTTAACATTAGTGTATTCAGTTTCTTGATAATTATTTTTGTAGGTGGAAGTATTATTGATTGTGTTAAGTATAAAATCTTGGGGAATATTATCATTTTAATAAATGTAAGTCTCTCCTCCATAGTAAAAAAACATATTATTCCAGGTATTAAAAATATTTTGTATATTAAGAAAACAGGTATTATAATTATTATATATAACAGATTTAATATCTTTAGATAGTATTATACCTAAATAAGTTATCTGACCTGAATTGGGTACATATTTAGTAAAATCACTAATGAGACTATTTTCTTCATTGAATATTAAACCAGAAATACTTTTAAAATTCATCATTTTATCAAATAGAGACTGCATAGAACAATTACATCCTGCTGATGTAATTAGAACATCATCTGCAAAAAGTTGAATTTTGGATTTTGTATTTTCATCTATTTCAAAACCCTCTATGTCAGTACTGTTTCTGATCAAATTTAAATGCTCAATTAGATTTAGATAGTCCCAACTTACTGAATCAAATGCTGAACTTATATCAAGACTAATAAGTGTTAAATCAAGTTCTTCTTATATTATCAAAAGTATTTCTATTTACAATGAAGCCTGTCTGATTTATATCTATAATAGATCTGCAGACTTTTGAAGATCAACAGTCAGCTTGTGTTGTTCCCTTGCCAGGCAAATAAGTTCCCTTTGGTGAAGAAACGTCTACTTATTATTTTTGTTGTTTAAACTTACTTTCATCTTACCAATGTATATTTTAAGCTAGGAACATGTTTGTCTTGACTGTCACATGACTTTTGTACACTTTTAAATGGGATCATGCATTTGTTTCTGACAGTTAAAAATTTCTTTTAGCCATTCTAAAATCTTTTTCTTTCTGTGGTGAAACTGTATTTAAATGACTTTTAGGGGCTCATAAAGTCTACTAAAATGTTTTTTTTTACTGTGTTTTAACTGGAAAAGTTACTTTTAACTATGTTTTAAATTTTACCAGCTTGTGCTGCTTAGATTTCCTGGGAAGAAGTACCATTTTTGGCTTTACCATGGAACCAGTTACAAGCCTCATTGTTGGTCCTTTTTTCAGCTTCAAAAAGATAAAGTTAACTTAAGTAGTGTTAAGGCGCTCCATAGCCTTGCAGACCACAGCAAGTTAGCAATTTACCCTAGCCACAGATGGGTGACTCTACTGTGGCCAAAGCTGGTTCTTCAAACCACTAACTGTTTTTCCTGGATCCCTCAAGTGTTGTTCATACTGCCACTGTGGCTCATGGGTTAGTCACATCTTTGCAGCTGTTGAGATCTGTGGAGGGGGCAAGTGAAAGTTTCTCTAGTAAGTCACTGGGAAGGGGCAGGGAAGGTGCTCTTCTTATCCAGAATCTTGTACTCATCCATGGGAAGTGCTTACTGCCATTCCTTTTTAAGCCAACTTCCCTGTCAAAAAGAAACACAAAACTAAACATATAGCTTCTCCATCTCCAATTTCACTGAACAGGAGTAGTTTATTAAGTCTGACGCAAGGTCTGGTACAGGTTATTGACCCTTCTTAACAGATGGTTTCTGGTAAAAGAAAAGGGATTATTTTTTTCCTGAAGAGATTCAAGAAGTTGAATCTAGATAAGAATGTGAAGGGGCAGATATAGTATGTTTTCCTCAGATTTCTGATTAAGACTCATAGGAGAACATTCTATCTGAATTTCCCTGCTAGGGGTTAATTTTATCTTAGACTATTTCCAGAATACATCAGTGTTTTCAGTGGAAGAACACTGAGGTTTTCAGCCCCTCAGAAAATACTTTGAGCTGTTACAACTGGAATCCCCAGAACCTCCTCCCAACCCCCAGTGCTGCCAGCATTGGAAGATGCGTTTAACACAGACTGTGGTCCCTCCACCAACCCCCAATGCTGCCACCATTGGAGGATGTGTTTGTCACAGCCTGTGGTCCCTCCTCCCATCCCCCAGTGCTGCAACCATTGTAAGATGTGTTTGTCACAGCCTGTGGTCCCTCCTTCCATCCCCCAGTGCGGCCACCATTGGAAAATGTGTTTGTCACAGCCTGTGGTGCCTCCTCCCATCCCCCCATGCTGCCATCATTGGAGGATATCTTTGTCACAGCCTGTGGTCCCTCTACCCATCCCCCAGTGCTGCCACTATTGGAGGATATTTTTGTCACAGCCTGTGGTCCCTCCTCCCATCCCCCAGTGCTGCCACCATTGGAGGATGCATTTCTCACAGCCTGGGGTCCCTCCTCCCAACCCCCAGTGCTGCCACCATTGGATGATGTGTTTGTCACAGCTTGTGGTTTCCACTGGAGACAGCCTGCTGCACCTAAGAAGGCAGATAGAATATACAAAGTTCCTCAGTCAAATTTCTATCTATATGGTAAAGCTATTGGTAAATTTGGGAAAAAATTGTATACTTCTGCAAAATTGATTTCTAGAATTTTGAATTGTCAGGCTCATATGTTAAAGTTTATTTGGACTAATTGTAAATGTATGAGGAATGTTTTATCTGTGGTACCCTCCTGTGAGGCGAAACCTGCATTGTGTGGTTTAATTTTTTTTTCAGTTTATCACATCTAGCATTGCCACCTACCCGGTAATTTTTCTGGACTACTCAGAAATTAGAATGCTGGTCCAGTAGTCTAGAAAGCAGTGTACAAACTCCAGTATTTTATTTACCTGCACAAAAAGAATGCTGGAGTTTGTAAAAAAAAAAGCATCCACAGAATACATTTTCAATTAAAATGTATCGCTAAAGCAATGAGTTTAAACCTGGGACTTATTAAAACAGGGGAAAAAAGGCAAAGGAAGGTGTTCCACTGAGATGATGTAAGCATTTACATCATAAAACGGTCGAGAAAATTGGTCATGTACGCAGGAGAGTGGGTATGGTGGGTGGGGAAATGGGTGGAGAAAGGCAGGGTTGTTGGAAATGCAAGGGGTGTGATTTTGGCCCAGTTTTGCCACATACAAATGTGGCAACCCTAAAATCACTACTCACTGTTTACAGTGTGTTTATGCTTCTCTAGATAATAAGATTTTAAAATCTCATTTAGCTAAAGACTTAGTTTTTTAACTGCTTCAGATGTTGTCAAAAAGATGTTGAGGGAGGTAAGCTGATGTTGGGAATATCCAAGATTCTTTAGTCCTCCTCCCCCAAATTTCTCAAGGAAGTTTCTGTTCCCTTGTCCAGTTTTGTCAAGAAATCAAATAAATAGTCTCAGCAAAGTGCTGGTAAAGGAGAAGTTTGAAAAACAGTGACAGGGAGGTTCCAAGAAGAAAGCAGGACCCCCCCCCAAACAAATAAGACAGAATGACTATATAACAAACCTTGTCCCCACCCCACTCATACTGACAGTCCCTTATCCCTTCCAGAAAGTCTGATTCTCTGTTTCTATCTTTGGCAACAGACTGTTTCCTACAAATGTGTTCTGAGCTGATTTAGCAAGATTACAGATGGCAATTGGAAAAGATTCCACCATTTCCGGGAATTATTCCACATCCACCAGACCAACCCCTCTGCACCCACCTGTCCTACAGCACACACTGTCTCAGGGGTGTAATATAAACTAATCCTCCTTCTCATTTGGGAAAAATGTTTTAATTCAAGAATGGTTTTGAATCCAAAGAGAGAAATACATGATGACCACTTTGGGCATTTCTTTTCTAAACCAGTTAGTGACAGTCCAAGTTCAAAATGCTTTTACTTCACATTCTGTTACTCCTTCTTCCTCATTTGAGTTTTTTTATTTGTTTTTTTGGCGGGGTAATCAAATATTTAAACATGCTTATCATCATATTCCTATTCATCCAGTCTTCAGATGTTTCTTAAGGTTTTAAGTATCTGAATCACTCCTTTACACTTTTGGCTATCCACTGCACCAACAGTGTTCACAAAATATCTGGCTCCTATCATAGCTCATTGCAGGCTACAGGGTTATCCACATTTTTACATAGTTAGGTGAATTGCTTATCTTTGCAGAGTGTTTTTCAAAGTGTCACAAATATCTCACTTTGGTAAGAGATCACCTGTGCAGGCTGGTATTCCAAGAAAAGTCTTTTTTTAATTCTTCACACAGGATTGTTTTCTTTTGATGCCTGCTAGACACCTCAGTAGAAACAGCTTTTCCTTCAAAGGAAAAACTAGATCTATATTAAAATCCATTTCAGGGGTTCTCCTCTCAAATTTCAGTTAGCTGCAAGGGAAAACTCCAGGATTCTGAGTCTCATGGCAATTATGATTCTTATGATACCAGTTGAAAGACACCACATGAGAAAGATGCACCCAGCAACTTTTCAGATTCCTATCTCTTGGTAAAGACATCAAATTATCTGTGAATTCAGGTCTTCCCTTCTCCCAAAGGAGTCAGTCATCACCAACACCCTGGACTTTGCTTGAGGAGCAGTGTCAGCGGGGATAAAAATGCAAGGTGTCTGGGACAACAAGGCAGACACACACATAAATATAAAAACGCTCCCTACTGATATGTCAGCACTCAAAATGCCCTGTGTAGAAAAGTTGAAAAAAACCCTCCAAAAACCAGGAGAAGCATAAATGTAGAAAATGTCTCTTCTCCTTTAAACTTCTTTTTTGCAGGGGGGCCCTCCCTGCACTCGCATGTGAAGCGCTACCGCCACCCCCAAAACTTAGATGTACCAAATCCAAGATCACCATACCTCGAGGAAAAGGAAATACCTGAGAAATGGCATCTCAGACTTGGTATAAACAAGTCCAGTCATTTGGCTAGCCAGTCTCTGTGTTTTGTGATTCTATTGAGCAGGTCTCATATGATCATAGGATTATAGAGGTTACTATGCTAATGACCCTAATGCCCTTTCATGTCTAGCTAAACTTTACCCTTATTTCCATGATCAGCACTTATTGGCCTTATCCAAGAGGGACATAGGTGGAACCCTGGGCTAAATTTACAGTTACCAATCCAATCGTCCAGATTGCATTTGAAGAGGCCAATGAGGTACTCTGCTTGACATGAAGTGAGAGTCTGTTCCAAAGATGTGGTAACCTCTGGGAGACAACTCTGTCCCTCCAGTAGGTTTTATTAATGTCACATTCCAGGTTAAGGCCTTTAGACCAAGTAAACCATGTAGCATTTGACTTATGGATATATAGCATTTCCAATAAAGCAGGGTCAAAGAATGCCTTATATGCAAGGCAGAGATCACCTCTGAGTAGTCTGTATGAAACAGAATAAAGTAACAGAGATTTCAGACGATCCTCATAGGACAGATGGTGAAGACCTTGAATTTTCCTTGTGAGGAACCTTTGTGGTCTCTCCAGTTGCTGCAGGTGCTTGGAAAGGTACGTACAAAAAGAATCATTGTACTCAGTTATTGGCCTGATGAGGGAAGAGTACAGGGAGGTTATAACTTATTTTTTTTCTGGAGGCAATGCCCTTACTTATGAGATGAGGAATGTAGAATGTTCTTCCTACCACTGTGGGGACATGGTGATCAAAGATAAGGTTGCTGTCAACCTGTGTGCCAAGGTCTCTCACCACTGACTGTGTACTTATGATGGTGTAATTGATGTGGTAGTTATCAGGAAAATCGCTCTTACCAAAAGGGATGATAATACATTTTTTTGCATTGAGTTTAAGGCCATGACTTTGGCCCCATTCATTTGTTTGTGTAAGACCTTCTTGTAAGATGTTGACATCCTTTGGAGATTCTATGAGAGCTCCCAGTTTAGAGTCATCAGCAAACTTTGTCGTCACAGACCTTTAGTTTTAGCTTGTACTTCAGAGAAATAGATTCCAAACAGTAGATGTCCCAGGACTGATACCTGTGGAACACCACTGGTTACAGGTCTGCTGTTGGAGGTGGATTCCCCTATTTTGACTGTATGGATTCTATCAGCGAACCAGTTAGCGACCCATCTAATGACATAAGGGTTGAGACCTAGCTGGGTGAATTTGTCAATGATGCCTGAGTGAGGGATAGTGTCAAAAGCTTTGGCTAAGTCTAGGTAGGCTGTATACACAGATTTTCCATCATCAAGGGCCTTGGTGACTGTCTCGAAGAAGTCCACCAGGTTTAAAAGGCACAATCTCCCTTTGACAAATCCAAATTGAGTAGGGTCAAGTGTTTGGAGATGACCTATATATTTGTTAATAAGGTCCATGATCATACGCTCCATGACCTTGCAGATAAGGCTAGTCAGGCTAATAGGTCTATAGTTCCCAGGGTCAGTGGAAGCATCACCTTGTGCAAGGGGATATCAGTGGCCATTTTCCATTCAGCTGGAATGAAGCCATTGCATAGACTGTGACTGAAAAGAGTACCCAGTGGTGTTGCTAATTTTTGTTTGAGCCCATGTAGGACACAGCCTGGGATGTTATCAGGTCCCATAGATGCTGTGTTTTTACCTTAGCGAGGGCATTTACAACCTGCTCTTTAGACATTTCAAATGATTAGCTATGAAATAGATGCTGGCCATTATCTAGGAGCTCAACGTTCTGAATTACCCATGGTCTCCAGGACCACTTCAGGTTTTTACAGCATTACTATAGTGATGTGGTACATAAACAAGCAAGAGGGAACCAGGTCGTATCTCCCTTTACAGACTAGCCATATTAGCTTGGGCTATAGCTTCACAGCGCAGTCTCACTCTACAGGTGTCCCACATTCCATCAGAGCAAAACTGTGTGGCAGATAAACTGAGCAGGACAAAGGCAGACCCTCATGAGTGGAAACTATATTGGGTGGGTCTTTCAAGACTTGATCCATATGTGGGGAGTTTCTCAATTACTTCTCTGAAAAATCAGCTGGCAAAATTCTGCTACAGGACTCAATGGAGAAGGTAAAGAGGGCAGATGTCTTTTCTTTTCCTTGGACAGGAAGGTTCCTGCATGCTTTTCCACTCTTTCCACTGATACCCACGATACATCTTACAATTCTGAAGAAACCCCCCAAGATCAATGCAGTGACTCCCTTCTGGCCCTGGCAACAATGGTTCTCCTCACTTCTTTTGGAAATCACCAGGGGGAGGTACTACAAGCTTCCTCATAGACTGGATCTATTCACACAAGAACAGGGGTGTTTGGTGCATCCTGACATCAAACAATTTCAACTGACCGTCTGGATGATAAGGTCTTAATACCTGTTAGCCATCAGTTTACAGAGTATGTGCAACAGGGACTAATGGAATAAAGAAAGGCTGCTACTAGAAAATCATATACAAGCAAATGGAAAAGGTTTTCTAGTTTGTGCCAACAAAACAACCAGTATCCATTCAGGATTAGTGTAGCTTTGATTTTACAATATTTGTGCGTTACGTTCCAATGCCCTGTCTTGCTCCTCCATCAAGATTCATCAGCTATTTCAGCACGTCTGCTCATGGATCCCTATCTTTCAATGCATTTTCATATCAAAATGCTTTTGAAAAAGGCATTGCATAAGAGACCTCAAAGAAAACTGGTGACTCCTCCTCCTTGGGATTTTGTTTTGTGTTAATGAAACAAATAATTGTCCATTGAACCAACTCATCTGACTAACTTGGGATTATTAACATGGAAAACAGTTTTCCTGATTGCTCTGACATCCAGAGTGAACTCCAGTGCTGAAGACACGTAAAACTTTAATAAATAAAATAAACACAAAGATAACAAACAAGAAGGTGAGCACTTTCATGGTCTACTGACTGCTTCTTCAGACCTACTAACACAGTGCATCTAAATGAATTGTATACACATCTAACATCAGTCTATCAATTACATAGTAAACACTTGTCCTTCCCTTAAAGTTAATGCCAAACATCTATCTATAATATAGCTTATAAAAATACATATAGATATATAAAGGCAATAATTAGTGTAAAAGTGGATGCGTCTTAAGTACAGGTTTAAGAGTAACACGCTCATTTAAGCTGGGAGGCTTATCTGCATTCAGATGTACTATCCACTCTTGTTCCCTCTGTTCTTTGAAATTTTTAAAATCACCCCCCTCTTATTACACTCTAAAACTTCTAACACAAAAAAATTAAAAGCAAGAACGTGCAGCAAAGGAACAGCAAAGTAGTTATTAACTTATCTTCTGTTCATGCACAAATGAGCAATATAGACTGTTAAGGAAAGGAATGTCTTTTATACCTGCAAGGGAGTCTGATTTGGCAGATGTAATTATTGATTTGAGGTTGCTTGCCAGAAATATCTGTTTAAAACTACATTTTTCTGAGATTGAGCAGAGCCAAGATGTTTTTAGAAAAACAAGTACATTTATATCAGAGACTAACCCCTCAGTAGAAACTTTTCTCTCAGTATGTAAGAAACAATATGTGAAGCACTGCAGAAAGAGCATAGTAAAAATTATTTAACCTTTCTCCTAGTGAAATAAGAGCACTACAAGAACTGAAAGCCGTGGCATCTATAGAAATCTGCCTTGCCAATAAGGGGGAAGGATTGTACAAGAACCGAAAGCCATGACATCTATAGAAAACTGCCCTGCCAATAAGGGGGACATTTTGTACAAGAACTGAAAGCCATGACATCTATAGAAATCTGCCCTGCCAATAAGGGGGGGGGTGGATTGTACAAGAATTGAAAGCCATGACATCTATAGAAATCTGCCCTGCCAAGAAGGGGGACGGATTGTGATTTTAGACAAAACTTTCTTTCTAGATAGTATGTGTGCTATGTTAAGTAATAGGGATGTGTATTAAGCATTGTCAGACACACAGGTTAAAGCCATCATGAAAAGACTGTATTTTTTTGTGTTTGACTTACTGATAACAGGGATGATTACAGTTTGTTCAAATATTTTAATATAGACCAACCATTAATACCAGTGTTGTGTGGACTTCTGAAGATGCATAAAGACATTGTTAACCCTCCAATTAGACCAACAGTATCCACTAAGGGATGGGCCGCAGAACCCCTCTCAATTTTCATTGAAAAAAGTTTGCATCCCATTGTAGATATGGAAGAAACAGTGTTGAAAGACACAAAAGAGTTTCTAAGAAAGTTGTGTCTGGTTATGAGCAATGTTAGTGAGGAGGAAGATTTGGTGTTCATGACCCTTGATGTAACATCCCTTTTTACAGTGATTCCCAGTCCATGGGGAGTGGAGAAAATCAGGTTGCTACTAACTAGCCATAATTATGAGGAAGTAGAATTGATTTGTACACTTTTAGAGCTAGTGTTAGAAAATAATGTTTTTCTGTTTAATGACGTTTTATTTACAGAAGGTTGGCATAGCTATGGGGCAGCACGTGCCACTAGTTACACCAACCTGGTATTGTCACAATGGGAATATAAATGTATCAAGAGGAACAATAGTTTTGTAGAACATGTAGTGCGGTACAAACATTTTGTGGGTGATATATTTATTTTATGGAAGGGATTCATTGGTTTGGTAAATGAATTTATTGATTATTTACATTTGACCACAACATTTGTGAGGTTTAAATACACAGCTTCTAGAGAGTGTATAGAGATTTTAGATGTCAAATTGACTAGAGAAGCTCTAGGGGAACTGAAGGTATCCATTTTTAAAAGAAATGTAAGAAAAATACTGTCTTACATAAAACAAGTATGCACCCTCGTCACATACCCAGGAATGTAGTAAAGGGTCGGGTATTAAGGGTGATGAGGTTGCATAATGATGATGCCATGTCAGAGGATGCCTTGTTAGAACTGAAAAGGAATTTTTTTACAGAGAGGTTATATGGAAGGAGAGTTGGATGAGTATATTAATGAAGTGCTATCAACTAGACACACAAAGGGAAACCCTATTTTTCAGAAGATGTTAGGTATGGAAGGAAGGAGAATGACATTAGAGAAGAGGGTAAACTCAGATTGGTATTGACGTACAGTAGTAATGTTGACAGTCTGCAATATAGTCAAGAAAAATTGGGCTATTTTGCAAGCAGATGACAAGATAAGTGTAGGTGTGAGACAAACACTAAGTTTTAGCTTTAAGAATAACTTATCTTTAAAAAGACGACTATGTTATAAAAACATGAGGGGAAGCTATAAACCACCATTACAATGGCAGGGGACATCCCCTTTAGGAGTTGCAAGGCCTCTAAGTATGTTCATAGCGGAGGTCTATTTATACATCATTTAAAAGATTTCCAGATAGAGACATCTTTATATGCAGACTGTGCAGTGAAACACTTGGTTTATTTTACATACTGCGTGGAGTTTTTTAGTTATTATTTAGGGAAGACCAATGGTACACTGAGAGAAAGGGTATTAGAACATGTTAATGATGTAAGACATAAAAGAATGAAAAGTGCATTAGCAGTACATGTTAGTGACTTTGGAGCTGGTCGTGATTTTAAGTTTTTTGTGTTAGAAGTTTTAGAGTACAATAAGGGGGGAGTGATTTTAAAAATTTCACAGAATAGAGGCAACAAGAGTGGATAGTGCGTCTGAATGCAGATAATCCTCCTAGCTTAAATGATCATGTTACTCTAATACCTGTACTTAAGACACATACACTTTTACACTAATCACTGTGTTTTATATACGTAAATGTATTTTTTATAAGCTATATTATAAATAGATGTCTGGCTATGACTTTAAAGGAAGGACAAGTTTTTAATATGTAATTGATAGATTGATGTTAGGTGTGTATACAATTAATTTAGATGCACTGTGTTACCAGGTCTGAAGAAGCAGCCAGTAGACTGCCAACATGCTCACCTTCTTATTTTTATCTTTGTATGTATTTTATTTATTAAAGTTTTACATGTCCTCAGCACTGGAGTTCACTCTGGATTTTTTATGTATTATTTGAAGTGCTTGGTCCGCTGGAGTGTATAGTACTTATCTGCTGGCTTTTTGTTGGTTTCTGCTCTGACAGCTGTAAGAAGAGTGTCTGAGTTGCCAGTTCTTATGGTGGGTCAACCCTACATCATTTTCCATAGGTCCAAGGAAGCCATTGTTCCAGGGTATTTGGAATTCTTCAGATGCATCATTAAGCACTGTGCCACCTTTGGTATGTATCTAACGAGGCGTATCCAGCACTTGGAACATCCACAGAGGTCCCTCACTAAAAAAATATAGTGTGTAAGTAAAATGTCCTATGCATATGACCTCAAGGCCCTATCCTGGGTCTATATTAGAACATCGAAGTTTCACAACTTTGAATGTTCTAATATTGACTCCTATTCAGCAAACGCTGACAACATCGAACACGCACAACAGCAAATTCTTTCCTAGGAAAAAAATTTGCTGTTCTGAAACACATACACACAACACAAGCACACCAAACAAACAGCAATCCACACACATACACCTAAAATCCTGCATCTAACCCTACACTAAACTGTACATACACCACTAACTATCCACTTACCTTAACCCAAACCCTATCCCTAAGGCCCGTCACTATCACACACTCATCTCACCCGCGCCCTAACCCTAACTCACCTAACCCGCTCTAACCCTCACGTCCACACAATCACACACTTACCTGACCCGCACCCTAATCCTAACTCACCTTACCTGCCCTAACCCTCACGTCCACACAATCGCACACTTAGCTGAACCTACCCCGTAACTTTCCACCACAGTGCTGAAAATAGCGAAGCAACAGAAATGGACAACCAAATTCTTTCCCTAGGAAAAAATTTGGTTTTCTGCAGCTTCGCTATTTTCAGCGTTCTCTGAATAGGGGTCGATATTAGAACATTTGAAGTTGTGAAACTTCGATGTTCTAATATAGACCCCCTATCCCTGTATTCTGTCTCCTACAGGCTGTTGATGGGAGATCTATGCCTAGCATACAAAGATTGTCAGACCCCTCTCTGATGGAATTCCTGCTTATCTGCAAACAAGCAGCATCATAATTACCTATTCTAAAGACTTAAACCTTGCCTGTGATATAAATAGGACCTGCTGGAGAGAGACACTTATGTATCCCAGAATTGACCCCCTCTGTGGAACAGGCTTCCCATCCATATAAAGCAAAGTTTTTCCCTAAAGCACTTTAAGTGTAACTTAGACAACTGGAGATTGAACAGAAAATTCATCCCTGGTTTGGCACCTATGTCCCTAATGGATGCAGGCAGCCTGTAAATGGTTCATCAGCCACTGCTTACATTTATCAAGAGTACCAGAACTTGTCAGAGATTTGGGATGCATGGCTGGGTTTAAAAAGGCCCTTGTGGTTGTTAGTCTAGTAAACACCTATGAACCTATGAAGTAAACTTCTGTGAACCTATGGACCTATGTGGACATGGTTTCTCTGAGAACTAGTTCGTTTATGCCTAAAATGGCATCAGTGTTTACTTTTTAGCCAAACTATCTATATTCCTATGTTCTTTCCTCACAAAAAAAAAAAAAAGGGAGAAAGGATACCCCATAACCTTGATGTCCACAGACAACTCAGATGCTATCTTGTTAGAACTAAACCGTTCTTCTCTTCAGATCAATCGTTCATTTCTTGTTAAGGAAGGACGAAGGGACAACCTGTGTCAAAACAGACTGTTTCCAAATGATTATCTATGGCTATAACCTTTTGTTATTCTCACGACGAGAAATCTGTTCCAGGCAGTGTCAGTGTTCACTCTACTAGGGCATTGATTCATCTATGGCTTTTTGGATAGGGTTGGCTTCTAGAAGAATTTTAGAAGCAGCAACTTGATCCCCTGTACATACTTTTATAAAGCACTACAAGTTAGATTCCTTCTCCCAGACTATTGCTATGGGCTCCTGAACCTTTCCACCTTCACCTCCTGTGTTTCTAACTTGTGGTCATCTAACCATATAGCTTAGGCTCTTGCAGCAATAGCCAATATGATAAACATTGTACAGATAAATGCACCATAACATTAGATGTTCAAATGATCACTGCTGAAGTTGCCACTCCCGCCTCCATCTCTCTTGTTTTTCTGGTGGATTTTTATGCTAGTGTGTAGACTTTTGTTTTTTGTTGCTTCTAGAAATGTCCTCTTTGAGCTCAGCCTTCCTTTCTCAGTTGGCATGAATGCTCTGAAGGGCTTGGCAACCAAACCTGTCTTTCAGTCAGCTCAGCTCGAGCTGACTAATGGTTTTGATATGTAAAACATACCCTGAAGCTTTGAAAGCTGGCCAGATGTAATGTCCTATACTGGATATAATCCATATAGCTTAGGCTATGGGAGCAATGATCATTCAAACATATACTGTTAAGGTATGTTTACTTACACAACTGTACATTCCCAAAGACTACAGAATAAACTAATATGGCAAACTTCTCCCTGCAATTATACAAGTAATTATAAATCGTTTTCACTACAGTATTTAAATTGTTCAGTTATAATGTGACTTCTTATCCCTGGTAAATGCACACTATTTCTGAGCAGGGCATCAAATCTTGGATTCCTTAGTGAAATTTTGATTAAATACATAAACTACAGTTAGGTCAATTCATTGGATCTTTTTCTGAAGGTAAAACATTCTCTAACAAGAGAGTCATTCATCTCATTTGTAAATAGTTTGTGATTTACTTTCCTTATCTTTCACTGAAGGAACCTGTAAATACTTACAAGACATGTAATTCCAGGAGACTATTGAGGGGCCTTGGTCAGTTT